>NW_009930975.1:0-19673 GCF_000696875.1 Nestor notabilis
GGGGCTCCCCTTCCAGCTGGCCCCGCGGGGGAAGCCCAGCCGCAGTGTGCGGGAGGCTCCACGCCCCCCTCCCTCCATTGATCTCCAACAGAAATGTGGGCAGCATCTGCTTCCCTTGTCCTTCCCTATAAGAAAAACCCAGCCCCAGGATCCCCAATTTGGTGCGCGAGGAGCAGGGACGAGCTCGGCGTCTGGGCTTTATTGCACTAGAGGGAAGGAGAGGGTGTGGGGCAGAGAAGCTGGTGCTGTGATTTCTTCTCCCCCACCACCACCACCTCCCTCCCAGCAATCTGGATGCCTGGCCCCACTGACTGCTAAGATGGACTGCTCCTTCCCTTTCCAAATGGCTGCAGCAAGTTTAATGCAGAACTGGGGGCTTGGCAAAGGGTAAAGCCCCTGGCTGGGTTTTCCTTTCTCCTATGCACCCTTTCCTGAATCAGGGGTAAAAAAGTTGCTACAGATTCAGGGCTAGAAAGGACAAATAAATCGCTCTGTTCCCAAAGTGTGCCTGTATGGGTGTATCTCTCTGCACGCCTTGCAGACATGCTCTCGTAAGGAGGGTTTCGGGCCGCATTGTTAGCCTGCTGGCTGCTGGGGAGGGCATGAGAAAAGTTGCTTCCAGCCTCTATATACAATTTCCAGGAGAGACAATTGTTTCTAATAATAGCCCTGGCAGCGGTTTAGCAATGCAACACACACAGATGCAGGAGCGAGCCGCAAATCTCCTCTCCCAGGCAAGCCAGGTCACAGGGAAAAGCCGAACTCCCAGCTCGTTGGCTTGGTTTGGGATTTTAGAACGTTGTCCTGAACAAAAACACCGGCACCGCTTGCCCTTTGCGCCGGGAAGGGGGTGTGGTGCTGTGCCTGCGTGCTGCACTTCGTGGGCACGGCTGAGCTGGGCTTTCCTGGTGCCTTGGGTACCGAGAGGGGCTGAATCATGGCTCTGCTGGATATTGGGGTGTCTTAGACTCGGGTCCCTCTAGGTTGGCCCCCAGGGTCTGATGAGCATCCCCATCCGCCCGTGCACGGAGGTGTCTGTTACCGGTATGGGTGTCTGTGCCATTTTCCCTGCATAGAATTGCCTGCCAGGCACCAGAGAGATCTCGATGGAGCTAAAACTATCCGATTGATCCCCTTTCTCCTTGCGGTGGTGTCAGAGGGCCCCGCAGGAGGGCTGCTGCCTGCATTGCTGCCTGCACACTAACTTGAACCCACGATGCTAACCCTGGCCAGGCGATGGGGCACCAGCTTGGTGTGGTGGCTCAGAGCTGCTTGTCTTGACCTTCCCGGCACGGTAGTTACTGATTTCTTGTCTTCTTCCAGATGTTAATATTATTAAGGTGTTTTTAAGTGTTGGTGTCATCCAGGAACATACCTTGTGCTGCAGGAGGGAGAGCTGCTCGTGGGGCAGTTCCTGCAGCCCAGCTGAGCTGCTGAGCAAGGGGGGCTGTAGCAGAAGCCGTGGGGAGCTAGGGATATATTGCTTCTTATAATGAGAGTGGCTATTTTGAAGATGCTGTGAGGACCTAACAGGCTGAAGGAGTTGTCATTGGTCATCCTTTGCATTGCGAGTGGACCCATCCAAATCCATTCCCACAGTAGGGATAAGTGTGCCAGTGGGGCACAGCATGTGGGTTTATGTGCCTGTAAAGTAAATATTTCATTCTTATATGAATTTTGTTTCTAACCCAGGCTAGAAATATGGGTTCTCTGTCATTGTTTGAGCACAGATACACTAGAGAGCTACTTACAACCCTTTGGGGCAAGCTGCCCATTTCTCCTGGGACATAGTTTCTGGTTGTCCCATTGCTGTGTGTCTGAACTGGTTATTGCATTAATAACTCCAGTCAGTATTTGGTGATACCTGTGGTCAGAGCATTGAGTCGCTCAGGACCATACAGCAATGCAGCATCACTTGGTGCAGAGAGCATCTGCTGTAGAAATCATGTCAAACTGTTTAGCCAAGTCAAGAGCTTTGGTTAGTGACTTGGGTGTTGTTAATAAGGATGTAAGACTGGGAAAGATTTCCCAAGCCACAGAGTCTAGTCCCAAGTATCATAGGTAATCACAGTCATTCATATCCCCTTTGTTGCTACTATTGCTTGCTGTGTGAGTAACAGCAGAAGGTTTGAATGCAGCTTAACAGAGAGCAAAGGCAAAGTAGAACTGCATGCTATGGATGAGGGAGAAAAAGCTGTATTGAGGAGAATTTGAAAGGGGCTGGGGAGAGACTGAAGTCTCAAGCCCCAGTCTGCTCAGACTGCAAGGGAGAAGCAAGGGTCACGCATTGCAAGAGGGATAAGAGACACAGGGAAGGTATAAAAGGAGTGTGTTGACCCAACATCAACCAAATTTGGGGTCAGGGCTTAGTGGTGTCACCTGAAGATGCAGTAAGGCAATGTGTGACCCACTTCTTGTGAACCAAGCAGGAGCAGGCTGGATGCTGGGATCGCTGTTTCATTCAAACACTCTAGGTGTTAGAAAGTCAGTATCCCTCCACCCAAAATCTCCATCTAGCTTGGAGCCAACCCACAAATACCCCATCTTTGGGGACCTGGGGGAGGCAGTGTTTTGGGGTGAGACATAAAAGTAGGTGACAGTGGTTCCCCAGGGTCCCCCTACTTCACTGCAGGACGCACTGTGCTTGGCTGCACAGCAGGATCCCAAGGTCACACAGCAATGCCAATCTCCAGTCATCCTTGCTGGCTTGCTCCTTTCCAGTGGCTGGAGGTGCGGATTGCTAGGCAGCCCCAGTGCAAGCCCAGCAGGCAGCAAGGTCTGAGAAGGTTAAGCTGTTGTTGAATTGCTTGCAAGCCTCCTCCTGCTCCAAATCCCAGTTTGTCCCAGCCTTTCCCAGGCATTCCAGTCCTCCAAGCCAGCAGTGGATTGCCCAGTATGGCCCCCAGTATTTCTCCTCCTATAATTGAAACAAATTAACCCCCATCCCTCCTGTAAATCTCAATACGTGCCATTCCCTAGAAAGCCACAAAGCAGTTTTCTGAGGCTGCTCAATGAGTTGGAGCCCCTGTCTTCTGCTCTGGAGATGAATCCCATCAAGGACCAAAAATTACTTTGCTTTTCTCTCTGATCTGACACTGAGACAAGACCCCAGACAGATATTTGATCAGCTCCAAGCTTCCGGGAGCACTTTCATGTTGATGAATTGCAGACATGGCAGGTTTGATCCTGCCTCCCTCTGCTCCGAGGCACCTTTGTGCTCCATCTACCTGCAGGTTCATGGCAGCCTGAAGGTTTATTTCTTGCCTACGTTGAACTCTAGTAGGCTGCCTGCCAAAATAAGTAGAAAAGCCTCATGTACCTCTCCTTCATAGTGTGTCCCTGCTTCATGGCTGTGTTATATATCTCTGTGGCCCCATGCATGGTGCCACACACCCTGGGTGCATCTCCATGGGATGAGGTGGGGCTTCAGCCCTTGCCCAGCCTTAAAGTGCAAAGCTGTAACAGGGACCATCTGATTGCCAGTGCACAATGTTCTTGCTTAGAACTCCCTCTTGTTCCTTTCTTAACAGATACACCATCCTTCTGCTCTTGTCCTGAGCTTCTGTGGGACATTTTCCTGTGGTGTTAAACAGTTGCTGTGTCCCACCCTCAAGAAAAGATCACTAGTGGGTAGCAAAGTGCTCTTTTCACTATCTGCGCTGGTGGGATGTGGTGCGATGCACATGATTACTAGTGTAGTAATCTTTGGGAAACGTCCTGGAGGACATTAAAAAGGGATGCAAATTGACCCTTTTTTACTTAAATTCACTGTAAATGGGCCCACTGCAAATCTCCCAGAAAGCTGCAAACCAAAAAGATGTTGATATTCCCATTCTGGCTACAGAAATCCTTTGTGTGTACACGTCTGCATGTAATGTGTTACATGTTGACAATGGTTCCCGGGTTTGCCAACCCGCGAGGCTCAGGCTCTGTGTTTAGAGTATGTATTTTCTTCTCTTCTTAGAAGTTCCCACATCTCCCAACCAAAATAAATCCACCCTTGTTTGGGTTTCCTGCCCACGTGGGACCGAGCGTGGCTGCAGCTGTACCACACAGGCTGCAGGCGCTGTTGGCATCCCATCCATCCGAGCTGAAGTATTTCACGCTGGGAAGTGCTTTGTAGATAGTGGTGCAGCCATAGGCTGACCCTGCTGCCTTCACACCCGGTTTATGTGGGACAAGACAGGGGTGGAAAGCTGCCACATCAAGTGGCACAAAACCTGAAGCTGATAAGGGGCACCTGTCCTAGAGAGGGGAGCACGGATGGAGCTCTTGCCACCTTTAAAACCAGTTTTGTCCTTGCTCAGCATCTCTCCTGGCTATCCCCAGCTAAGGTCTTGTGAAGATGCCCATCATCTCAACACGTGGCTGCCATGTGTATGCTTGTGTACCAGCAGACACAGTCATTTCCCAGTGAAATGAGGCACTCGGGGGGATACGGATGATTTAGGGGATGTGTAATCAGATACAGTGCTTCCTTTGTGCACACACACACACCCCCCAGCATGCAAGCATGCTGGAAAATCAATTTGGAAGGTAACTTGCACTGTCTTCTGCAACACGGGACTGGAAAGGCCAAAAAAAAGTGCAAAAAAAGCCCTGTCTGAAGTGGCCTGGGCTCCCTGGCATGCTTCGCAGCCCTGCTGGGGGTGGTGATGAGGCTGTCAAAGGTGTCATAGAATCACAGAATGGTTTGGGTTGGAAAGGACCTTAAAATCATCTAGTTCCAACCCCCTGCCATGGGCAGAGGTGTTCCCTGAGCTTGTGCTGCAGGAGGTGGTGGGAACTGGGGGGAAGAAGACTTGTGCCTTGCCAAGACCAGGGAGAGCTGGAGGGAAGCCCTGAGTCTGCTTTGCCTTTGTGTGGCACCACTGAAGATGTTTTCTGAAGTGCTCTGGGAGTGCTGATGGCGATTCTAGGGGGAATCTGCAAATCTAAAGGTTCTGGGAAGTGTCTTCGCTTTCTCAGTCCCCTCTCGCAGGCACAGCCGACTGCGTATGTGGCAGAAGGCTGCTCCAGAATGGGTATTGAAGCCTGGGAGCTTAGGGCTCAGGGGCATCAGACCCAGCCACTGAGTTTGCAGGCATTGCATCAAGCTGTTCCCTCTTCAGTTCCCACCCTTAACTCTTCTCCATCGATTCTGCACAGTACTAAAGAGCTGCTATATTTTCTTCCAGAAGGGAACATACTTCCCTGGCTCTTAAAAGGCAGAGGCAGCTGGTACAAAGACAGGCTCAAGTCAAGGCTTTTTTTCGGGGTTCCTCCTGTGTGGAGGTCAAAAGATGCCCATATCTATTATGGTCTGAGGTGCTGGCACAGGTCTGACAACACCTGCATCTCTGGGGGCGAGTCAGCTGCTCTGCATCTCCCCCTGTCCTCCCTGCAAAACCCTGTTGGGGATGATGTCCACCCAGCACTAGCCCTGTCATCAGGCAGAGCTGGTGAGCGCTGCCCAACCCCGGGCACCACTCACAGCCCTGGCTCTCAACATCAAACGTGTGTCAAACCCGCTGATTAGCGATGGCTGGATACAACCCGGTGACACACTTTCCCACTGGAAGCGTATCGGTTCTTAGGGTGTTATTTAAAACAAGAAGGAAAAACCAAAAAACAAAACAAAACCACGCTTTTGTGTACACATTAACATTTTACTTTGGGTTTTTTCCACATCTGGAATGACTTTTGCAAGTGTGTTTTCTATTATGTGTTATATATACCACTGCTCAGTGCTATCTATTGACCTGCTCTGTTACAGAACAGCTGAATGATGCACCGCTCAGTGCCTTGGCTCCATTGATCAGGGCAATCACTGTTCACACCTCCATATGCTTAGTGATACAGTAGATACAAAGCACTCAATGAGCGCTTAAAGAACACTGAGCCATATATCTTAATTTGCCTTTTACAAATATTTCACACATACTGCTGCTTCCACTGCCTTGGGTCACTCTGGTCATCTTCCTATGAACCTACATTGATTTTTTTCCCTCCAGCAAATCACACTGGTTTCAATAGCAAATAAATTGTCCTGTTCTCTATAACTAAACCAAACCTCCTGCAAGTGTTTTCCCAGAAGACTTGGATGCTCTCATGTAATTACCACCCTGTCTGCATGCACAAACGAGTGATATCTGGAAGAGTTTGCTGAAAATATGCCATGTTTGAAGTGTGAAACAGTACAAAAAATTACACTTTTATGTATACTTACAATGAAATGAAAAGGTCAGATGTAGGAGAGATTAACTGACATGCTCACATCTTTTGGGGAAAATAATAAAACTCATTTATTGCTGTATTCTTTAGTGCCACATGGTCATTGTCATGAGGAGGACTTACCGTACTTGCTGCCGTACGTAGTAGGGAATGAACCAGAAGGTGACCAGGAGTCCCCACAGAGAAACTGATGTGACATAAAAGGCTGTGGAGTCCATCATCAATAAAGGATTGCCCTGGCAGATAATCCAGATCCTTTGCCCTTAGAAAATGCTGTGTCCTTTGTGCAAAGCGAATGGTTGTGTGCAGAGCATGAATACAGAGCTCCTCCAGGGGAAGCGAGACCCTCTCAGGATATATCATGGTTTTCCTGTAGCACATCTATGCCCAAAAGTTGATGAAGCACCTTGTCCTAGGACCACGCTTCTTGTCATTGTGCTAAGGCACCAGAGATTCTTTATCTTTTTTCTCATTGAGCATCCCATTTCAGTTCTGTCACTGATATTTATTTCTGTGGGCTGCATTAGGGACGGGCAACCCAAATGCTGCATCATGGCCCTTGTATATAATGTACAAACATGGCATGAAACTACAGAACTTGCCTTAAAGTGATTATTGTCTAGAAAATAAGTTCACCCTGGCAGGAAAAACAGAGAAAAGCTCACAAAATAAAGATGTTCTTCACAGCTGACTTAGCTCAGAAGTTGACATCCAGGGCAAGTTATCTTGGGAAGCTGGCAGCAAGGAAGATTGTCTACCTGTGGTCTTATTAACACAGGGGAAAGGGGGGCTTATTTTTTTGCTGTGTTTTTTAAGCGATAGTGGCACTTTTTCAGCCTTTGGGCATTACTTTAACATATGTTTGAATAGTCCTGAGGTCCATAAGGTGGAATGAGGACACAGGCTGCCCTAGCCACCTTTTTTCCACTTCCTGTAGGATGCCCAGGTAAAAGTGGATGAGACAGCTACAGGTTCCCAGTTTGAAGCAAGGTTTTAAGAGCTCTGGCATGTTCTTGACCTAAAAACATTGGCCCAAAGCTGGTCTCCATATTGATCCAGCTGTACAACTGACCAGCTGAGTCAAGGTTTATCAAGACACACTTTTCCTGTGTGCAGAAGGGGCTGAAAATCTGTTGGTTTTAAGGCACCTGTGGCCAGTGAAAATAATAAATAATACTGAAAGTGTGTCACCTTCCTGTGGTCAGCCTCAGCTCCAGAGCTCCAAGGATGCTCTGACCAACCATATCGAAACTCCACGTTCTCCCACTCCTGCCTTGTAATAGTGGGGATTAATGTTTGGAAGCTGATATATTTTTAAGCTGGTAACTGGTTTGTTTTCTGGCCAAGAAAGGGAATGGAAAGAGTCAAATGTAGTGAAAAGAGGGCAAAAGAGTCAAATGTAATGAAAAGTATGCACTGGGAATGCCCTCTCCTACTGCACCAACATCAGAAGGCGGCAGGGAGGGTGCGAGATGTTCTGCTTCCCTTTGTATTTGAAAAGATTGAGATCTGTATTATTTGTAAGAAAGAAAACAATACGTGACATGAACCAGCACAACCTCCATCCTAGTGAGGAAGCCGGTCTGTCCAGGAAAGGACTTTCTTATCTCAGGATATAACTGAAATCAGGCCTTCAAGGCGGGCTGCTCTCAGAGCGGTGATTTAGGCATCTGCTGGGTAATACCCTGTTTGGTTTAAAATCTGGCATCAGAATTAGATTTAATTCTAACTACATGGCTCAAGAACCAAGTGTTTTAGGGTTAAGATGCCGCATTCCCAGCTTTAGAGTTCGCCTGAGAGTTATTGCTTGATGCTGTAAATGGACTTAGGAACGCAGGAGACGGTTTTTCATTTCAGCCCTGATACAGTAAGCTACTTAAACACTTGCTTACGTCACACTGAAATAAAAGGGATTTATGGACACAGCAATGTGCTTTGCTGAATCAGAGTGCTTTTGCTGAGCGCTGTTTAGAGGAAGCATGAGAAATAACCTGTGCAGATGTCCCCGGGTGATGCTGGAGCCTGAGCAAGGCTGGAAAGCACTGCATGGAGGAAGCAAGGAGCTCCTGGGCAGGCCAGGAACCCTTTTGTCAGCTCTCAAGACAAAACAGGGAAGTCACCAGGTCACTCGGCCTTTAGTTTGCCTTAATTTTTATCCCATCGCTCCCCATTGGCATCCACACAATGGCTGGGTTGTGCCTTTCACTGCGCGACACCGCAGCTGACACCGTCCCACCTCCCTTCTCAAGGAGGACTCTTGTTCTTTAATTGCTGAAGCTGAGTTTTTCCTGTCCTGACAAGTGAGTGTTTGCAGAAATGATCACAACACTTGATGCAGCCCCTGTTAGACACATGCCCTGTCCAGATCCCCCGTGGGATGGGTAATGACAAGCTCCTCCAAGGGACAGCAGCACTCCCTTCCTGCAGGATAGGAAAGATTGTTAAGAGCTGTATCTGTAACCATGGTTTCAGCTATATCATCTCCATTCCCTTGTCCGTGGGTAAGGACATTGATTTTTCAAGGGGTGGGATTAAGAGGCTTTCAGGGAAAGCCAAAGGCCTTGCACATGGTTCTTCCAGTCCTACCAAACCTGTAGGATATGCTACTTCTTTGTTGACCTATATTTTCTGGCCATTCAATCCAGCTATGGACTGTGCATGTATTTCACAGAGCCTCAGAGCACTTCCATAACAGGGAAACCCACACTGCATTAGAAGGTGGAGCCTGGTTATGTATCAGCCATCAGCTACTTCTCTTTGCATGGCTATTATCCACATCTACAGCATCTTTTGTGGGTCCATCTTTTCAGCTCCGAAGTTCCACTTGACACCAGGTTCCCTTGAAAGGAAATACTGAAAAGGACGTTCCTGTTTCTTTGAATATGCAACATCTTTATTCTTCTACAGAAGTATTGCTAGAAGGTGGCAGATGCCTGAGGATATGGGTGGGATACCCTTCCCAGGGAAAAAACAACAAGCTTACAGATAACTTCTTTGTTCCAGAGCACCAAATAACCTTTCCAATATGAAATCATCACATGAACAAATTTGAATGGCAGAAGTGTTCTCTAATGGGTTCCTTTGCATTGTACTGAGAAACACTGGTACTTAAGCCTGGGCTTCTTCCAGAAAGCGCAGCCTATGGTATGTGCTGTGTTGCTGACCTTTACAGACAAGGCTGGCTGTATAGATCTGTGCTCCCTATGCCAGGAGCCTTGTGCCAAATTAAAATCCTTTTTCTTCCTCCTGAGAAAATAATTATAAACCAGGCTTTCCATTGTTGGTTGAGGAGACTCATGGAAATAAATGGTAGAAATGAAGACTGTATTCAGTTTATCCTGAGCATCTCCCCATCCTTAGAACCTCAAGCCACCAAGGCTCAGGTGGAAGCCAGCCTGCCTGAATACAGCCCATTCTGGTTAAGAGTCACCATCACTACTATAAAGTGCTGGAGCAGACCAGCAACTGGGGAGGATGCTCTGTGACCACCTGGCATAAGAAAGAAAAAGAGTCCATTCCTTCAGGATCTTGAAGAGCGAGCGTAGGACAGGACATGAGAGATGGATGCAGGCGTGCAAAGAGGCACGGTGAGTGCAAGACCAGCCCTGATTCAGCAAAGTGTAGTGCTGCCACATGCACCAAATAAACTGTGGAGACATCAAACCCACACTCCTTTTCTTCCCTCTGTGTCCACCACTACAAGCTCAGAAGTTGCCAGGATAAGGCAGTAAGCAGCGGTCAAGTGGGAGCAGGATGTTTAATCTAATAGTTCACTGTAATCAGCGTGCTGTCGTCTCTCCCTATCTGCTTTCAGCAGGCCTGTCCAAACCCAGGCAAAACAACACAGGTTTTTGTGCATTCAGCACAGTGATTGCCTCCCATACAGGCAGTCAGCATTTAGGAAATAGTCTGCCTCCAATTACCATTTCTGATTTGAGTCATGGAAGAATACACCATATTTCTCTCTATTCCTGCAGTCACCAGCTAATGAAATGTGTTGCAGATATTTATAGGACTGTCATTGTAAACAGCATTTGCATTTGATGTCTTTGAGTTATTTAGTGTGACAGCGCTTTCACCGGGAGGGTTTTTTGGTTTTGAAAGGGAAAGGTTCCCTTTGGAGCTGTTTCCTCCTATTGCCTTGGCTGTTTGTGTTGGATGGAGCAGTACTGTTGCTGATAATTCAGTGATGAAGTGATGGGCACGTGGGGATAAACTGAGCACAGTGTGGGGTTTTGGGCTGTGTCACGGAGAGTTTATAGCATTCTCTGAGACAATCTTGTAGCAAAGATGGATAGAAAGGAGAGCAGTCATGCCACAGATTAAAACAACTGCCAGCCTGCCTTCCCTAGGAAACCCGTTGTGTAAATATTTGGGTAGGAGCCTCCAAAGAGATTTAGTTTTGTGATAAAGGTAACTAAAACGTCCTTTCCTTGAGAAAAACATCTACAATTCGTTAAGATCCCATGAGTAACCACAAGAGACGTTTGCTTTCTGTAGCATCTCTGTATTAGAGTGAACAAGCATGTATGTCAGGTCTTGTCGTCACTGACGTTCCGCAAAGGAGGTCAGCACCAGTTTTCCCATCCTCGAGGTGCATAAGCCAAGGAGCAGAGAAAGCACGCATGCCTTGTGCATGAGCAGCCCTCCTGCACACTAATCCAGCACCTCATCCACACACACACTGCTTCAGCTCTACCTGTGCCTTACAAGCAGTGTCTGTGTTTGTGTATTGAAGATGTATTATCCATAGCCTTCGCGCACTCATGTACATAAATGAGAGAGCTGTTTAAAAGCACTCGTGTTGAGCTCTTCAAGCGCTCAGGGTCACGCTGCATGTGCAGGCACTGAAAGAAGTGGCAGATTTGTCAGAAAAATGTGAGGTTCTGAGCTGTTTTGGAGAAAAAAAAAAGAAAAAGAATCAAATTAGTTCTGTATTTTGGTGCATTATCTCCATCTGAGTTCGTGATGAGTCTGGCCCGTGAAATGCACGTGGCCTGTATTCACACCCGGCATGTGCAGCTCCGTGCCATATGGATGAACTGTTAGCACTCAGGAGTGTGTAACACAGTCCCACCTCTTTGCACGTCTTGAGAAGCATTGTGAATTTGGGGGGGTTGATGTGGATACAGCATCCCAGCTGAGCAAGCAGCAGGGGTAACTGTGGAGCTCACCTAGGAGCTGTCTCACCTGACTTGAAATGTCTGAAAGTTCTCTCTGCTTTGAGTATCATGCTTAGCTCATGCTTAGTGACCTCTTGCTTCCACATTCCCATCTATAGTGCTTTGGTGCTGATTTCCCTTCTCTGGTTACACAGGGAAGCAGACAAGTTCCCTGACTTGTTGCCTAAGAGCTGACCACAACCCCATCCATTACAGAGCAGCAGATAGCACAGCTCAGCCAATGTGCAAAGCGGCATCTTTCACCCAGACTGTGCTAAATCAGTTCCTTCTCACTGTGCTTTGAAACTTTCCCATTTCTTGCTCTGACAAACTAGCAGAGTTTGTATTGATCTGATCATGCAAAAAGCACATAGTGTGGGCTGCAGACACCTGGTGGAATAATAAAACAGAAAGGAGGGAGGGCAGGACCATCTATATTTTAGCTTATATCAAGTAGGAGGTCTGTCTTCTACCTTCTTTTCTCTTGCAAAGCATCATTTGTTTCTAAGGGAACTGAAAAGCCCCATACATTGTGGTCACACACATCTCCAGCCATGTACGTTGTGGTCCGAGCTTCAAGGCATCAGCCAAGACAAAAACAGAAGTTCCTTCATTGTCTGTGTTGTTATTTGGGGTTGGGAGCAGGGACCAGTGTTGAGTCTCTTTCTCCCTGCCAAGGCTCTCCAGCTTCTGCAGCAGCTCTTCACCCTCTCTTGTGCAGAAAAGCCTAGGTAGAAGCAGCCTGCAGGCCACCAACTGGGGTCATTAGTCTGTAGCATGAACCTTCAAACCGCAGAGAGGCACAGAAGCAAGGTGACACTAAAGAAATTTAGTACATGCCTGGCTGTGTGTTCCCACACTGCCTGACCAAACTGTAAACATGATCGTGGTCTTTCACAGCCACTTTGCTGATGGACACAACTGCTGGGGACAAGTGGATGTGAAAACAGTGTGCTTTCCCTCCCCCTTTTCTGCAGGTGGTGTTCATGAAATGCCTTGCAATCAGCCAACCATCACGTGCTGCATTTCAGAGCTTCACTTCATTCAGATACCTTACATTACCAGCTGTTTGCATCTGGGATTTCTTTAAGCAGTGAAAGCACTAAAGGGATTCGGAACTATGGGTTGGAAAAGTGTGGAAAGTTGAGAAGCTCCACACAGCTTTGCCCAAACACTAAAGCACAAAGCCAAACACCTCAGAAAATTTTCCTTCTTCCCCCTTTCACCTTCTTTTATTCTTATTTCAACTTTATTATAACTGATGGAGAATGGACTGTGTTTCCATTCTCGCCATCGCATGTAATCACCATGAAAAACTCACTGCTTTATCTCTTGCCTTGGATAAACTCATATTAAAACTGGAATATCACTGCTTAATGATCATCTTGGGGATACAGCAGATATGTTACAGTAAGAGGATGGAGAGATGCTGAAACAGAGCTCAGACACTCGAAGTTTTATCTGCTGGGGAAGCCCAGCAAGCTTGTGGTTCCCTGCACCCATGCGATCACAACCCACATAACTCTAAGTCCAAGCAGGGCAAATTGTTGCAAAGCCCTTCTGTGAGCCTCTGGAGCAGCTTTACAGCTGAGCTGAAAGCTGTTTGATACTGACTTCATGGAAAAAAGTCTCACTCACCAAGTAATACACATTATGAGAAGCCATATTTTGCATTACATTACTTACCGGATGAAACCCTTGTAGGAAGATAATTTATTGCCATGGCGGTAACTGGCTGACATTTATGAGAAGCTTTGTTTTATAAGGCTTTCCTTCGGCTGCAGTGCCAGGGCTCCAGTTGTGCTCATGGAAAACGAGAAGGGAAGCAATGTTATTTAGCGTGCACGATACTCCCGTGGCGTGCTGGTGTGAATAACAACGGGGATAAAGTCTGCTTGGATTGCATGGGATTGTGCATTCCAGGATTGTAACTTTGGAGTGAGTTGAAGGAAAAGCTCATTTTGACTGAAGTTGTCTCATAATGAACTCCATATCTTGCATGGCCAGCTTGAGGCTCAATAGAGGTTTTGGCACATCTGAATTTCTGCTATGGGGAAGAGGCCAGGGCCAGGGTAAGACTCAGTCTGTCCTGGTCCCAGCAAAGGGGAAGATGGATGTGGGACAGAGCTGGCAAGAAAGAGGACAGGAGCACCCAGGTGAGCAGAGAACTGGCAGGGCAAGGAGATGCTGCTGGAGATGGCCAATGTTGCAGAAGGCATGGCAATGGCTCTTGAATGGGCGAAGTTGGTGGGCACAGACCGTCACACTGGATTCCAGCACATCTAGCCCCATCAAGCCACAGGAGCGGGTGATTTTTAACCCACAGAGCTAAAGCAGAAAGCTGAGCTGTCCTCAGCTAACCCCCTGAGCCCACATCTCTGCAAGGCGGCTTTGCACTGGGGGCTTAGCTCAGCTGGTGCTGGTGAGGAGAGGTGATGAGTGAGGGCAGAAATGCAGTGCTCTGGCAGCCACATCCCCAGCAGCCTGTACCCCCCCCCCGCCAGGCTCCTGTGGACCCTCTGCTCCCTTCTGGTGATGCTTTAGGACTCACCATGGCAAGAAATACCATTAAATGGAGCTGAGGATCCCTGCAGTGCGCAGGAAGGTGCCTTGACTGGAGAGTGGTGGGACTGAGCCATGCTGTGGGGCTGAGCTGGGTCCATGCTGCCATGGGTCCAGACGTGTGTGAGTGTCATGGGGCGAGCCCACAGCAGGGGGGATGCCTGCATGCTGCCTAAGTCATGCTGGAGAAGGGATTTCCAAAAGCCAAAGAGGCTTAGGCAGTCCATATCCCATTAGCAGAGAGTGGGATTGTGCCTGTGCATGCTGAAGGGCTTTACAGGGCTGAGTTGGGATCTGTAACTGCAAAGCAAAGTTGCTCCTCGCTTACCATGCTCTCTGCAAGAGGAGAGCCAGGAAAGGGCTTGAGCAACTGTAGAGGAGCTTCCTCAGGCCACGGCTCATTTATTTCTTAGCACCCAATCCACAGGAGCTTGGAAGACTTATATAGGTCTTCTATATCAAAAAGTTTTATTGACATTATTTGTTAACTCTTGTAATAAACTATACTAGTTTGGAAGCAGTTTTGCACCACTACAATGATAAATAGGACACCCCAAGTAGGACAAGCCCATTTTGGGATTCAAGGCCAAAGGAGCAGCTGGTGCAACCCCAGGGAGCACTGTCAGCATGGCCCAAGGAAGAGCTTTGTTTGCTCTGCACTACCTTGAATCACGGCTGTTGAGGGGCTTGGGGACACTTGCCTGGATGTCCCCTCTCCTGGCCAAACTGTCTGTGAAACCAGAGGCTGTGGTATGAAATGTTGGGGCCCTTCTGCTGAAAACAGCCCCATTTTTCACACTGGAGAAGCCTCCTCTTGGCAGCCGCTCCTTGACAGCTACCAGGGTGGCTTTTCTTATGTTCCTTCCAGCCTTTTCTTTCCCCGGGGCCAAAAGAAGGAGGGATTAATTAATGGAAAAAAGACCAAAACCAGAACACAAACCACAGACTGAAAGCGCGGTGGTGAATGAAAGCCTCCACGTGCCGGGCTGGAAAGCCGAGCGCCCTGACACACGTGTCTCTTCTCTCTCGCAGATGACGGAGGGCCGCAGATGCCAAGTGCACCTCCTCGATGACAGGAAGCTGGAGCTCCTCGTTCAGGTAGTGACTGCACGTTTCTCCATGCAATGGTTTGCTGTGGCTGTGTGTTCTTGCTGGGGTGGGGAGAGAAAAGGGTTTTCAGCTGGTTTTCTTGGCAACCTCACGCTGTGATTGCCTGCAGAGCTCAGGGAAGCTGCACTAGTGCAGGGTGGGAAGGATCTGCAAAGACATATCCGTGGGAAGGACTAATTCAGGACATATTTCACTTTATTCTGTGCCAAAGCTGTCCCAGTCACTGCCAGTGGGATAGAAAAGCAGTTTGGGTCATTTCTGACACTGTTACTATATCACTTAGCTATTTTTGAGGCATTGCTTAGCTTTGAGAAATGTATCTGTTTAAAATGCCTCCAGAAACCCGCCCCTGTGAGGGTGCTGAGGCGCTGGCACAGAGTGCCCAGAGAAGCTGTGGCTGCCCCATCCCTGGCAGTGTTCAAGGCCAGGTTGGACACAGGGGCTTGGAGCAACCTGCTCTAGTGGAAGGTGTCCCTGCCCGTGGCAGGGGTTGGAACTGGATGAGCTTTAAGGTCCTTTCAACCCAAACCATTCTATGATTTGTTTTTATGTTCTTTACTTGCCATCCTAAATTGCTGGGTGTGATGCTGGGCTCCACGTCAGAGGTGACATCCAGGAGCACAGCCAGCAGAAGGGGCTGCAGTGTTGGTGCCACAGGCAGGCATTGCTTGAGACATTACAGAGATTGTAAACCATGTGTCGAACACAGATACGCTTTAACATAAGTCTGTGCTCCATCTGCCTTACTTTTTATTTAAAAGAAAAAAAAAAAAGAAAATTAGGAAAAATGGGAGTTGTGCTGGCTGCGTGATGATGGGCTGATGGGAGCTGTAACATCCCGCACTTTTCTTGATACAATCCTATGTGCTTAACAGCAGAAATAAGTCTGTATCTTCCTTGATAGAACCATAGAATGGTTCAGGTTGGAAGGGACCTTAAAGATCCAGTTTTCTGCCAGTTTTGTCTCATATCTCGGAGATCACCAAGGGGTTAATAACAAGAATGAGAAGAATGTCTTTCCTTTTACAAAGGCTGCCGGCCAGCCACAGGCAGCCCAAGCAGCAGGAAATGAAACTTCCCATAGCACCAAATCCCTCGGCTGCAGCTGATAAGCTGGGAGGGGGGCAGGATCCTGCCCAGCACAGGGAGACCTGAATGGGGATTGCTGGAGACGACTTCAATCGCCGGAAGCACGTTTTCAGCTTTGCTTTCTGGAAAACTGCTTAAAACCACCATTAACAAAATGTTAATGGGGAACGTTTTCTCATGTTCAGAGTCACCGAGGAGGGGAAATCCCTCAGCTCCCTGTGACAGTGCAGAGTGCCTGGATAGCCATGAACAAGCCAGGCCAGGCCTGGAAAGAGAACAGCTAGATCAGGACGAGTAATTAAACCAAGCACCATACCAATGGTAACTGCACCATGAGCATCCCTGCTGTTGGAGAACAGCTCTGCTAAAGCACTGCTCACAGTATTAATAATCACAGTGTAAAACATACTGCAGGAAACCTGCCTTGGCCAACCTGCTTATTCTGGGGTTCTATCAGCACAAAAACCCCATAGTGAAGATAACAATCAAGGAGGCTGGTTTGGGAAGCTCCGTGTCCACCTCTGAGCGAGCAGAAGAAGTATCATGTGATATTATGGGGTTTTAAGTGTCTGATCACACCTTCGATAGGAATTTCTCGTAATCAATAAAGGAAGTGAGTTGCTCTGTAAATCACACTAACTAGCTTGCAAGTGACCCACGGCTGAATTTTATTTGCACAATAAATTGTTTTGCTGTTTGCAAGTAGTGTATGAACGGGGAAAGCCAGGAGGGTTGCTTATGAAAAATTCATGCCCAGGAAAAGCAGTAACCTCTCTTGCACATAGGTTGACCTAGATCTCTGAGTACCACTGTGCCCCTATGCGTATAGCATCATCCACTGAGGCATCTCAGCTGCTTTTCTGGTTAAATGAAGCTTTTCAGTGCTGTTAGGTAGCATCTACTACGGGCGATAGTAATTGAATCACTTTTGGGTGGAGCAGCCAACAGAGGAAGAGGATGTTTGGATTCAAGTATGTCTCCAATATTGATATTCTTTGCAGATCTGGGCACAATGCTTTGGTTTGCCTGCCTGTAAAACATGGGCAAAGCCACCAGCTTTGGGGTGGTCCTAGGGCTCAGGGTCCTCAATCAACCAGGCTCCCTCCAGGAGCAATGTGCACTTTGCCAGGGGAAGTCTCACCAAGTGACCCATATTGTTTGTAACTTGTGGTGAGATTTGAGATAAAAGTTGCTTTGTAAGTTCTGAGCACTGCTATTTGTATTATTGTCTTATCTCATAGCTGAAATGAATAAGAAGCTGTAAATACAAAGTTCATCCAGCTCCGAGCTTCTGGCTGTCAATTCAAAGCTGTGTTTTCCTGTGGGTATCTTGCCACAGGCTGAAAAAGAAGGATGATTTTCTGGTTTATGCCACAAGGACGTTCCTCCATAGCTGTGTTGGGCCTTAACATCTAGACCTGTATTGGCTTGAGTCATTTTGGAGTCGAGCTCTTAAATTCTCATGTGAAATTTCACCTTTCCCACCAACCTAAGCCTTTCTTGGAAGCTTTTCCATAGCTAATTTCACACTCAGGAAAGACTACTGGGAATCGGTAGAACTGATTTCTCTGCCACGGATGAGATCAAAATAACATCCTAACCTGGATGTGGCTTTACACAGCCTTGCAGCTCTTGTGTATGTGTGATATCAAGTGCTCTGCTTAAAGAAGGGTTCAGGGATCCTGCTGCTGTGCTTTGGTGTGGAAAAGAACAGCAGAAGCTGGGTCTGATCAAAGAAGGGAGATGGGTAGAGCTCCCTTGAATGGGTGCAGGAGAGCTGCTGGAGCCTCTCGAAAATGCTTAGGCTGATGACTCTGGGGAGCTGAAATGATTTCCTCTCCTGCTGCCTCCAATGCTGCTGGACAGAAACAAATGTATCTGGGAATCATCATGGTGTTTGCAAAAAGCAGTGTATTAAGCAAATGTACTCTCTTTTTGTCTTCAAATTAGCTGTGATCAGGCTCGAAACGTATCAACTGGTGGGGAATGAGGACCATACCTCAGGCTGCAGGAGGACAGCAAGTGGTAGCTGTGCTCCCATGGTTGCTCACAGGAGTCAGCCTTGGCTCCATGCGACAGCTCCACCAGACCACATTGAAATGCTTCAACACCACAAATTCTCCCCCAGAACTACAGATACCCCTCAGATTGGCCTCACAGCTATTGCGAGTGGGACCCCACACATGCATATGTTTTATTCGCATTACTGAGCCCCAAAAGTAAGATTTTGGCTCAGAAGCAGTATTTATAACCCCTTCTGTGAATGCTGGCTTGCTTCAGTGTTGGCACATAACACAAGGGCTTGGGGTTACCACCACCAGGAAAGTGATCCTGGATTTAGTCAGTCAAAAGGTCTTGACTAAAGCCTTTTCCTCCCAAGTCGAGCTGCTGCAGAGCAGTAGAGCAGCAGCTAAGGAAAAGCAGAAACTCAGGCTTTGCGGATGAAAGCAAGCCCTCCCCAGTGTGTTTTGTCAGATAAATGCTGAAATTTAGAAGGACTAATCATAAATGGAGACAGAGGAGGATCATACGGAAATCTCTTCCTGAGGGTCTGAAACTCAAAGCGTGTTTGACTTGGGATTAGAAGAAGAGTTGCATTTGGTATGTGTTTCATTTGATGAATGCCTGTTGACGATCTGGTGTGTGTGGCAAGTTTACATAGGAGATTTCTTTGACAGCATTTTCTTTCTGAGCAGGAGCAGAACGTGGCTCCCTGGATCTTCTTACAACCTGGGGTTTTTTCCTGTTTCTGTTTGATGCGTGTTTAGTTTCTAACACAGTTTTTTTACAAGTGTTTGGCTTTATCCAGCTAATCCTTTTCAGTGAGCAAGTCCCCTCTCTTGCTTCTGGAAAATGGATTTACTCACATTCCCCGCTCTCAGCCTCCCTATCTGTTATATTATTTCCCGCTGTATCACTTGTCTGCAGCACATGAAAGATTTGCATTGCTTTATTTAAACACTTTTACATAGCTGGCAATTCATTCCTTTTCATGTGGGTTCTTACGAACAGGGTTTCTTTCCGGGCTGGCTGAATCAGGAGGCCTGGATCGCTCCTGGTGCCTGTTATCTGGCAGCAGCTCCAGCAACTGTCATCCGAAAGTGTTAAGCCTCCTAATTCCTTCTCTCTGGAAGAGTTATTGCAGAAATGGAGCTCATCTGAGGCTCATAGCAGAGCTGCCTGTGGGGTCTGGAGGGCTCTGAAATTTGATCGTAGGAAATAACTGGGCTTTTTGTTTCTAAGCTTCTCCCTGAAGAGCACCGAGCCCAATTTGGACATGATGGGGAGAGATGAAAAGTCAGCAACACACTTGTCCATAGGTATTTGGGTAGTTAACCCACTTGGATGTCCATGGCACCAGTTCTTAAGCAACTCTTGCTACCAAGCAGCTCAGGGCAAGCTAGGTAATCTTGCAGTCTTTCTATTCACCAGCTGCCATGCAAGTGCATCCAAAACCATGTTAACAGCGACCAATGAATCATAGAATCAGGTAGGTTGGGAAAACATTTGAGATCACCAAATCCAACCTTTACCCCA
>NW_009930976.1:0-11192 GCF_000696875.1 Nestor notabilis
GGGCTCGGTGGTTGTTGTTGGGTGCAGGGAGGGTGAACCGGAGGCCCTGAGCTCCAGCAGGAGGAGGGGAGGGAGTGATTTCACAGCAGGCAGGGGAAGGAGCTCGCTTTTGGGGGGGTTCAGCTCCAAGCAGGGCACAGGCTGCTGCTCAAAGTGTGTTTTGTGATGTCAAGCTTCCTGGTGTGCATGTTGCAATAGTTATCAAAGGTTGGTTTGTCCCCGGTGCTGCTTTTGGAGGAGGAGCAGAGGTTCATCCTGTCCTGCATTCACAGGGGTACATCCTGTTCTGCATCCACAGGGATGCATCCAGTCCTGCGGCGAGGCTAGCTTCTGGTGCTGGGATGTGGAGGGCACCCTGCTCTGCCCTTCCCTCCTATGTGCAAACGAGAACCTGGTTTCACACCCTGAATGAGTTCTCTAGGAGAAGGCAATGTGGGAATGTCAAGGTGCAGGAATTGCTGTGCCAGGTCCTGTCTGTGGATGCTGCATCTCGAGTAGAAGCGGTCACGCGAGTGGAAGTGTCCCCGTGTCACTGCTGTGCCCTGGCTATCCGGGACACACGCTTT
The DNA here is from genome assembly GCF_000696875.1 of Nestor notabilis. Lineage (NCBI taxonomy): Eukaryota > Metazoa > Chordata > Aves > Psittaciformes > Psittacidae > Nestor > Nestor notabilis. The sequence continues at coordinate 567 of NW_009930976.1, forward strand.
GTGGTCGCCACTGGCAGAGAGAAGCAGGGATGCAGACCTGTGAGGAGAAGGTTTTGGGGAGCTTTTGTCACGTTTGGTGCCTGGGAGTGGATAAAAGGCTCAGCAGCAGGTTTGTCCAAGCGGCAGTGTCAGAATTGGAGACTGAGATGAGCTCTTGGGCAGAAGCTCTTCCCTGTGAGGGTGCTGAGGCGCTGGCACAGGGTGCCCAGAGAAGCTGTGGCTGCCCCATCCCTGGCAGTGTTCAAGGCCAGGTTGGACACAGGTGCTTGGACCAACCTGCTCTGGTGGAAGGTGTCCCTGCCCGTGGCAGGGGTTGGAGCTGGAGGAGCTTCAAGGTCCCTTCCAACCCAAACCAGTCTGGGATTCTATGATCTTCCTGCCCTTCAGACGGTCTGTGCATCCATCACTGCATTATTTACTCATTAATTGGTTTAGACCCACTGTAGGACACCTTCCCTACCATCACACATGGCATGGAGGTGGAGCGGGGGCCATGGAACAGGCTGCCAAGCTGGGGGGTAGGGTCCATGGGGGAGCTGCCCCTGTCTGGTCAGTTCTCGGGACACTCAAGCAGGGTTTGGGAGGATGCTCAGCTTGGGCGGGAGCATCACCCTGTGACTGTGGCAGCAGTGGGAATGGAACACACACCCCCCCACAGCAGTGCTGGTGCTGTCCCCCCCGTGCCCGTCTTGTCCTCGAACCCCAGGTATAACTTCACAAACAGCCTTTGCTCTTCCCTGATGATGAGTTTCTTTCACTGATGATTTTGGGTCTTTGTCTCGTTTCACAACATCTAAAAAAAAACCCCAGCCAACAGCAATACAGTCAACAGCAGAACACAAGAGCCTTGATGCGTTTGAAGTGCTTAAAAGGCCTAATTTTGATAACTTCCCACAGCACAGGCACAAGCTGATGGAGATGGAAGTGTTTTAGCAGCGCAGGGAGGCAGGACGGAGGGTGCCAGCATCACTGGGGGGTGCGAGTCACTGAAGCAGGAGCACAGGGTGATGCTCAGCGCCCCTGTTTGCCACCACCCAGCTCTGTTTCGCTGTTCTTTGGGCTGTTCCTGTGCCACAGGCTGGCTGTGGCAAGCAGCCGGCAGCGAGAGTAGAGTAGAAAAAGACATTCACAACATTAATGAAAGCTTTGACAGAAAGGAAGCGAGGGGAACTATTGTCTCCCCAGCCTTATTCTCATAATGTCTGCGTGTAATAAGTCTTTTGGTTATGCTTGTGGCTTCTGTGACAAAGCAGTGATTTAAGGGGCTGTCTTTACAGAGGCAGAGCTGCTCACATGGGCCAAAGTGCTGGTGAGTAATATTTTACCACAAATTGTTGTAACTGGAGCTTGACAACTGCAGTAGGAAGGAGGGAGGGGGATTGTATTTGATTTATTACATGGCTTGCTGCAATTTGCTTTATGCTGGTGCAGCTGCAAATGTGCAAATCCTGTGAGTAAAAGTCCATGTGAGTGAAAACAGGGAGGGGAAAACACTGTGATTTGCTGCCAGGATTCCCAGAGGTCTCCTGGATCAGTGGGAAGCACACACGCATCGTGCCTGCAGGCCGGCTTCTTGGACTGACGGCATCTTGGGATGCCTACGAGGCTTTCCCAGGCGCTGCCAGTGCCGTATCCCATTGGGAACCAGCGGTCCTGTCTCTTAGTGTGGACATCAAGTATAACACCGTTCCTCTGGGCAGCAGTGCTTTCTCTCTCAGCCTTCAAACCAAGCCAGGAGTTAAAGGGATCTTTAACCCAACCTGTGAAGCATCTTTAAGTTGAGCTCCAAAGAGGGAGGAAGGAAGGAAGGCTGCAGCTTGGGCTTGCATCCCTGAGAATCCAGGTCATGTTTACTACGGGCAGCTGGAACATGATGATCTCAGATGCTAACAAGTAACATCTGAAGGGAAGCATTAAAACATCAGAGCTGTTTTGTAAGCACCTACTTCACTTCCATTCCGAAGCCAGTTTAGCTATTTTTAAAGGTTCCTTTGTCCCTTTAAGTACCTGGTGTCGGCTTATCTGAAGCAAGTGAAGAAGAACAAGAGGTTGCCCTTCCTTTGAATTTCAACTGGGAAAATGGCTTTGTAGCTTTTAAAAACCCCAAACCAACAAACAGCCCCACTGGACAGCTTCCTTTCTGCTCCACATACCTACAGTCCGAGGCTTTTTGTCCTCCTGCAGCTGACCTTGTGTAATTTCCTTTATTTACATTTGGCTGGCACTGGCCTCATTGACTACAAGGGTTTGTACAACCCCTGTTATCCTGACGCTTGCAGAAGCAAGTTCTGCCCGTGCTGTCCTCTTACTTACTGCTGCAAAGTACATATGCAATGCTACTGACTAAAAGTGAGTCTTGTGCTATGTTATTCTGCCCTTAATGCCTTGGTACCAGGACAAGAGGAGGACATGGGCAATTAACTTAAACCAGGTGAGAAAAGTGACTCCAATCTGTGCAAGGAGACGTCTGATAGTGCTATGGTTTGATGTGCTTTTATTTAAGTGAATTGTGTGCAGCCTTTGTAATGCCTCTCTTTTGAGGGGGTTGTTTTTGAGGAAGCTGTTGCAAACAGTGTTTGTTCACTGCTGCAATCAAGCCAGAGTAAAACATGGGGACAGATTAGCGTCCCAGGACTTTGGTATTTGCGTTAGGCCTGCTCTGCTCGCATGTGCGATCACCTCTGCTCTAGGACTTTTGCAACCAGAGTGAAAACAAATCGCACTTAATGTCTATCAGTGGCATGATGGTTTCTTCAGCAGGTAGTTCATTTGCAAAGGGATGTATTGATAGTTGGAATTAAGTGTGGCAGCGTTACTCCTGGTAGGGTTTGGTGATGGTAGGAGTTAGGGGCTGAGCGGGGAAGGGCGTATTTCAGCTGGCTTAAAAAGAAATAAGGCTTGAGGGAGAGAAAATTGCCTTTTAGTGCGACTATCCTGGTATTTAGTGGCTTGATTTGTGCTACATGAGCCGCCCAGCCTGGCATGGAGAAAGTATGCTGCAATTGAGAGATGACAAAATAATGACATGATTGCGAGCTTCATGCACGAGGGTAACGCTCCCCAGTGCCCCCAATCCAGGAGGAGAAAAGGCACCTTCTAATCAGGCCTCTCCTGGTAAGGTCTTTACAAGAGCCTCGAGGTCAGCACTGATCTTCTTTAGAAGAACATAGGATTGCCCAATTCACAGGGTAAACACGCTGCTGCAGGCTGAGGAAGTGGCATGTGATGGCCACGCTGCCGAGCCTCGTGCTAGGGATGGAGAGGAGGAAAGCAGGGAAGTTTCTTCATTTTCTTTATTAAAAAAAAAAAAGGAAAAAAAAGAAAAGTTTATTGCAAAACTCAGTGTTTTAGAATAGTTCCAGAGTCCACTAGGTTACAAACACATCAGTAAGTCCTGCTTTGAACGCATTAAAGCCTGCTTCTGGGTCTTCTGTGCCCGCACACACACATACTCACACGCTCCCCTGCTCGTGCCGCTACACAGACAGGAACAGAAACGTACTGTGAGGTCAGTGACAGACATATTATTTGATCTGTATTGGAAACTGTTGTAGAAAACAAAGAGAACATTACAGTAGAACCTCGCAAATCTGCCGAACAGGGAGCGTCCACACACACACAAAACCTGGAGGCCTTGTTCCACTTCCAAGCAGAGTTGTAATAGCAAAGTGCTGTAGTGAGGTCTCGTATCACAAAGACTTCCATAATCTCACAATTAAGAGTCTACAGAACATTTACCAAGATGCTTGAAGTTATCATAAATTAACAATAAATAAAAAGTACATCTTAATGCGACGATTGTGACTTGGTCATTTACTCACTGATTCACAAAACTCTCAGTTCTCTGTAAGGGGTCTTCCAGTCCTGGGTGCATCGCAGCGAGGTTCTGCTGGCCGTGATAAAGTGCTGAGGCAGAGGAAGGACGCGAGACCGCGGGTCTCGGGCAGTGAGGATGGATTGCTCTAGCCACTTGGTTGCAAGAGTGCCTGTTTCTTGGGTTTTAGGACATCTAAGACAGAAAAAACACATCAAGCACCTTCCCAAAAAGAGGGGGTGAGTTTCCTTTTTTTTATCCTTTTTTTTTATCCTTTTTTTTTTAAACAGATTGTCCCCCATTTCTATGGCTGGTAAAACACAGACAGGTCAGCGTAGCAGTTAATGCATGATGCCACTTCCACTGAAATACACAGAGATGGTGGTTTGGTTTTCATTCCAAACCAAACCAGACTTGTTTTATTTGTCCCCCTGAGTTGCTTAAGAGGCGTTAAGATGCATATAGGTGGGGTAAGCAAGCTTGTGTCACCATGAGTAGGAATCTCTCCTGGTTAAGACTAAATGAACAGCTAATATGTTGTCTTTTACTATTCCCCTCATGCCTTCAGTGTGTACAGACCCTGGTTCATTTATCTGGAGAAAAAAAAAAGGGTTCCTGCTGCCTTTGGGGAGCAGGAAGAGCCAGGGAAGGGGGTACCCCCATGGCTGGCAGATGTGGGGAGCAGACTGCAAGGGGCTGGGTATCAAGGAGCTGTTCCACATTCACTTGTGATGTGGCAGAGATTTCCTTGTGCACGTGTAAGCGAAGGTTTTGGGTACATTAAGACATACTGAGCCCAACCCTCCCTGCAGGGTGGGCTGGTGACAGCAGCAGAGCTAGGTCCAGTGACACCAGCCGAGGCCTGATGAGAAGAGATGCTGGATCTGTGGTTTATTACTGGGTTTTTTCCTTTTTAAATAACAACTGGGTTACCTAAGACCTACCTATTAAAAACAGCTACACTCTATGCTGTAAGGTTCCCAACAATTTCACAAGCTAGCAATACAAGATAGGTGTTGAAGAGGGTGATGTAAAGACAGCTTTCCGTTACGCAGAAGATGATTTTTCCTCTCCAGTTATTTAAGCTAACCTCCTTTAACAATCTTAGAATAAATTAATAAATACTAATTAAATTAGAAACAGTACATCAGAGCTGACTATCAACAGAAAAAACAGTTCTAAGGATACCAATCAGGAGAAGAAAAATCATCTTGTGATTAAGATGTGCAGTAATAACTGGCCATAAAGACATATGGAGCCTCTGATTTCCCAGCATTTGTGTCGTTCAAGTTAAGAACATTAACAATGGTTTCTATTAAGTCAGCTATCTAGCCTAGCCTCCTCCAACCTAAAACATGAGTCCTTATTCTTCTAGGAGAAGATTCGCTTGGCTACTGGTGGTGTATGAAATGAGTGTCTCCAGTTCATGTTATCGATGTCTTATTTGCTTGGAATTTGTGGTAGGGGATGGTTGAGGACAGTCAGAGGCTGAGCTGCTTCTGCTGTTGCTGTTCTCAGTTTCTCTGGGGTCAGTTGAACCTTTACCTATGTTGTTATCAGGAAAGCAGGAGTGTGCATCACATCTTCATGCTAGACACAAGTTATCCTTATGTGGCTATCCGTATTTTCTATGGAGCTTTCCATTGTTGGTTAAAAAAGTTCTTCCTAATAATTAAAAAAAAAAAAAAACCAAAACCAAAAGAAGTTGTTGGTAGCAACTGTTCACATTTAAAATTTCACATTCCCTTTAGAATGGAGCTTTAAAACGTGGAGCAGAGCTGACATCTTGCCCAGTCTCGCGATGAGGAGAGTTAGATGGAGAAGGGACGTGGAGGGGGGTTACACCACGTTGTCAGAGCCTTTTCCCGAATTTTCGCCTTTTCCCAAATTTTCACCCTTTCCCGAATTTTCTCCTTTTCCCGAATTTTCTCCTTTTCCAATATCCATGTCTATAAAGTCCTCAGGTAAATCTGAAGCAGCTCCCGCCGCGCTCTCCTCTGCGCCCCGCTGCGGGCGGTGGCACAGCCCAACCTTGCATGGTCTCACCAGGGACAGGAACACGGCGCCCAGGACCATGCCAGCAGCACAGGAGTAAAAGGCTGAGCTGTAGTTCTGTGTCGTATCCACTATGACACCTACAGAGACACATTGACAGCAGTTAGCCACAAGTGACACCCCTCTCCCATGCCCATCCATCCCTGCTGTAGGGTTTTGAATCCAGGTACCACTTTAATCTGGGTACCACTGCATCATTTTGTCTGCAGTCAGAAGCTACTCTATGACAAACAGATGCTACTTTAAATAAAAGTAGAACACGTTGTGTTTAGGGGTGCACAGTGTCATCTTCAGGCGAGTAAGATGCCTCTGGGCACGAAATGCATCTATTTATGATGCCAGAGACTTCACCTTTCTGTAGTCTATGGCAGAAATACATGCACAGTGGAAGCGATTCGTTTCTGCCGCTCGCTAGAGCCTGAAGTGATGCCAGTTTTAGGTTTCTAGCAGGATCAGGGGAGCACTGCAGTATTTTCCTTCACTCCAAGGTTCCTCAGCAGAGACCGCCTCATCTGTGGGACTCTGCAGAGCTGCATTGCAGCAGTCTTCTGGCTCTGAGAGTCTTCTAATACTAGTTGCAGGGCTTTTAGGCTAGTACTATGATTAGCGCTGCCAGAACACTTTCTAGACAGATCAGCACCAACAACATGCCAAAAAAACAACCCCAAACCCAAAGTTAAAATGAGTTTCAGACCTACCTGCAAGGGGTGGTCCAGCCAACCCAGCTAAGCTTTGAATGAAGACGTAGACACCAGCCGCAGAAGACATCTTCTCGATGCCAACCACGTCGTCTTCTGCCAGGAGGGGAATATGCGTGCCCGCTACCGTTCCGAGCATGAACCCGAAGAATATGCTACATGTCATCAAGCCCCAGAACTCGGAGGCAAAAGGGAAGGCAAACAACGCTACAGACAGCAGGACAACGCAGATGAGTTCGATGTAGATCTTGCGGATGGGCTTCTTGTTGAGGACCCAGCCAGCTGAGATTCTTCCAAAGACCTCTGCAATCGCCATGGCTGACAGTATGTATGCAGAGTGGTCTTTGCCGATGCCAAGGCTGAGACTCAAGGGAATGATGTAGAGGGAAGGAGCGAAGAAGCCCAGGGTAGCAAACAGGCCAAACAATGCATAACAGATAAAGCTATAGTCTCTCATCACAGAAAAGTCCAGTAGTTTGGTTTTTGGTTCTGGAGGGGTGCTGTTATTTTCAGCAAGTATCTGTACGTGTTCCTTTGGTTCTTCACTTTTCGGCTCTGCTTTGGTTTTTCCAGGCACATTGCTGGGTGAGGTAGTTATTTCTACTCCTGAGTCTATGGACTCTATTGAGGTGCGTGTTTGCTCATTTTCAAGCATGTACTTGGTCTCCGCGGGCTCTTCTGGAGGCTGCGCTTTCACTTCTTCTTGCTCTTTGATGATGATGGGTCGCAGCAGCGATCCGCAGACGACGATGCTCAGCTGCAGCACCCCAACAGAAAGGAGGCTGTATCTCCAGCCTATCTGCTCCTTCAGAGCAGTAATTGCTGAGGGAAGAGGGCAGAAGAAGAAAGTGTGAGTAGGAGAGCCTGGAGTTACACCAAGGAGTTATTTGAACTAGAGCTTCACCACCAGAGAGTCCCCAGCACCTCAGCTCTCATGGAGGCTGAGCAGGGTCCCTCCTGGTCCATCCTGCCCAGGGCCACCCAGGGGTCTGGCACCCACGTTCTAACTCTTTCTACTGCAGCTGATGGGAGGAAGCCACCTTTAACATCTGGCTAGCAGAAGCCATCCTCTAGGTAACCGCTTGTGAGGTCCCAGCGAGTCTGGGATGCGCGAGGATGAAGGTGGTGTTATTTTTAGTGAATGAGAGCAAACTCAGCATTCAAGTTTCCTCTCGGCTGCCCCCACCCTGAAACCAGCTACTAGAGGAAGTCTCTTCGCTCTACTCAAAGGTGCATGTTACCAGTCAATTACAAGCCTTCATCTGCAATCAGAGCAGCTCTGCAATGGGTATTAGCTGACAGGAAGTGTGTGCAATAGAAGACCACCTGAACTGCAGAGACAGGGACATGCTGCCTGGGGACAGGTCCCCAAAAGGCTGGAGCAGCTCATGCTAAGCACAGGCTCACTAACCTTTAGGAACAGTTATGTGTACTGTGTATGTTTTAAATAGCTGAAGTTTCTCGGTCTTATTTTTAGCCTGCTAGATCTATATAGGGAACCGGGCAGGCTGTGTATCAGCAAGGCACGTCCTGCTCTGGCACACGTCATGCTGGGGGGGCTTGGGCACGGTGAGACCAGCCTCTAGGATTACTTGTAACCCTGTTTGCAGAGCACGAGCCCCCCGGGCATGTGAGCAACCACCTGTGGGGCTTTAGCAGCTCATGAGCACCAAGTTGGTATCGACTGGCTTCTATTTGCTTGGGAAAAGGACTGGAGCAGCATCAGGCTTTAGGCACGCGCGTACGGACACGCAGCATTTGGGCTCTGTACCTGGTGCGAAGGAGAAGACAGCGAAACATTCCCCTGTAGATGCCACCGCTGTGACCAGCGAACGCCTTTTGTCAAAATACTGTGATAAAATGGTGACAGTCGGGAGGAAAGAGAGGCAGTATCCGAGGCCTGTGAATAAATGCCAAAAATTGCCATAACAACAAGTAAGGGAGGGGGGAAACACCGATGCGAGAACACGTTAAGTCAGCTTTCCCAGTGGCGAGATTACAGTATCATTTCGGCCAACTCAGCAAGTCACCCTGGAAGAAAATCATTGGGGAAACCACAATGTTATTTTCTTTTAAACTGGATAGGGGGGAAAGAAAAAATAAAAAGAAAGAAAGAAAAACCAAAACAAGAGACCCAACCTCCCAGCTCATGCCTTCTGCTCCCAAACAGCCAGCGGGGTCCATTGGAGGACCTCATCTGCCTAAAGAGTTTGAGCCTGTAGCAACTGATCCCCTAAGCGAGGCAAGCTCCTGGCCATGGATGTGAGCAGGACATCCCAGAACAGACTGGAGAAGGGGAAAAGTATCAGGGAAAACACAAAATCAAGGGAGAGGTTGGAGGATCTGGCTCCATGAGCAGCTTTCATCTCCCCACTCAAGCAGGAGCAATCGGTACAGCTGCAGGACCAAGGCCCAAGGTGATCCCCAGGGTGAGACCAAGGGCACAAGACCGAGCCTTGAGCCCAGGTCATCGCCTTGGCCGGAAGGGTAGAACCAGCTGAGAAGGGTCAGCAGCATTTCTTAAGCACTCCCCACGTCATAGTGAGTAAAACCCCTCCATGGCCAGAGCCACGCTTGTGGGAAGATGCAGGAGAGCAAAGGGTTTGGAGCTACAAGAAAGGGACAACTCACCAGAGATGACGCCGATGGTGATGTACATGTCCACAACAGAGCGGGCGAAGGAGGCGATGACCATGCCGGTGCTGATGAGCACCCCCCCGGCCATCACCACCAAGCGGTGACCGAAGCGATTGCTGAGGACTGTTGACAGAGGAGCTGGATGGACAGGACAGGAAGAGAGATGTGGTCAACACTCATCAGCAACCTCAGCTACCACGTGCTCCAGAGGCTCTTCTGATACGCCTGCCCACATCCCCGGAACACGCCACCTCCCCTGCCAGCTAGCCCCACAGAGCAGAGCATCACCCCGGAGCCATCCCTGAACACTGCACAGCGCTTCGGATGTGCTGATAAATGATCAGAAAAGACTAGGATGGGTGCAAGGGACAAGCCTACAGCAACATCCACAGACACCAGTGGATTTCAGCGAGGCTCAAGTTATTTGTAGCCCTTTTCACTACGGAGCTGGGTCTCAGAACTCTTGGTTTCACCCTCTGCTGAACAGCCACGCCAGGCTCAGCAACGTGCACCACGTCCTTGTGCCACGCAGAAGGACACGAGTTGGGGCTCGAAGGTATGGCTGGGCTGAGACAGACATTTCTTGTTATTCCAGGAGCACAAAGCTCTGCACTTTATGGCTGTTATTTATAACAGAGCCATTAGAGACACCAAAGTCACCGGTACCAGGTCCTTGTCTGATGAGTCAGCACTACGGCTGCCCCTTGCACCCACGCTGGATGCCTGCCATTCTTACCTGTGAAGGTCTGCACAAACACACATATGGATATTATCCAGGATATCCTGCTGTTGGTTTCATCAAAGCTTTCCATCAGGTCATTAAAGAAGACACCAAATGATTTTATAATGCCGTAGGTGAGTGCTTCCACAAAGAAGAAAGCAAAAGCAACTGTCCAACCCCATCCTCCATCAGGCACTTTAGAATAGACATTTGGGGCCATGCACCCCATTTTTACAGCTTTGACAGTCATTTTTGATCTGGAAAAGAGGGGAGAAAGAGCCAGGCATCAGTTTTGAGATGGATTTTGCTGGAAGACGCATGGCCTAGCAGCTGTGACATCCCTCAGGCTGGTCCCTGTGCTGCTGAGGGATTAAATGCAGGAGTTGGGGTGAAGTTTCAGCCTTTGTCACCCCACAGGGCTCATTTTTGCTGGTGCCTTTCGAGCCCCGGACCAGAAACTCTCTGCTCAGCGCCCTGGTGAGCTGTTCCCATCAGCAAATCCCAGCGCCCGGGAGCTGTCGTCTGTATTTCAGTGCATGGGGGTGGATGGATGCAGTTCGTGAAAGATCTACCACGGGACCCAGCGTGGGCTGGTGGAGCTGCAGGAGCTCCCCGGGAGCATCCATCCTCCCCACTGCACCCTGTGCCTGACCCAGGGTGGACGGTGACACCCCAATACCAGCTGTTTGCAGTGGGGTTGG
>NW_009930976.1:11207-11556 GCF_000696875.1 Nestor notabilis
CGCTGCCGTGCTCCTCCCCCCACAAAGCCACCACTGGCGCTCATGGTATTGGGGTACCCTCAGGAGCCTGCCCTGCTTGCTCTGGGGCTGCTGAGCCCCAGCTCCCCACAGCACTGTAACCTCACAAAACAAGGGGTGTGGGCACCTCCTCGGCCACCAGCTCCCCGTGCTGTCCCCTGCAGGCCTCGGGGTCACCGGACCCCCAAAAGCAGGAGCAGAGGGATGCCCTAAGGGCTGGAGGGGCTCACCCAGTAGGAGACGGGGGTCTCTGCAGCGCTGCTCTGCATCACTTGGAGCCACGGATGAGGACATCCCATGCCCTCATCCCAATCTATGCTGCACCCCCACA
>NW_009930977.1:0-3311 GCF_000696875.1 Nestor notabilis
CCAAGGCGTCCATCGCCCCGCAGCACCCCAGCCAGCAGCCGCGGGACACCTGCGCGTGGACGCACTGGGTGGCTTTTATGCCTACGTCTGGGCTTTCATCATCCGCATCCACCCCCCGTCCACCGGGAGCTGGGGCAGCTGGTGGAGGATGCCAGGCAGTGCCGGCAGCGCAGAGCCTCGTCATCTCCAGCCTGCGCTTCTGTGGGCTGGATGAGACAGCTCTGACCCCGGTGCTGCAGCCCTCCCTGGGCCGGCGCACAAGGAGCTTCAAAGATCCTACATTTGTCTTTACTTCTTCCATGTATTCTGGACCAAGGTAGTAACTTGCTAGTATTTCCTTTCTCATATTCAGTTTTGATCTTGTTTGCATTTATATTGCATTCAAATACATAGTAATTTAATACTGTGGTGTTACAACTTAGAGTTGTCAGCATCCACTAACATAGATGTTTTATTTGTATTGCTACTTGCACAAATGACCCTGCATATACCACTTTTCCTACAATGTTAGAGATTAGCCCCTTCCACAAAGCCATAAGATCTTATATGAAACACAGCTGTTTTGGCACTCCAGGTTAGTGCTGAAATTCTTAAGCCATTAGACACAGCCTCGAACTTGGAGCCAGTGTCCCTTTCTGAGTACTCTACAGACATCCTTCAACTTCACCCTTCTGTACAGGACTTAACCCAGCCAGTCTACAATAGCCTGGAGGAAAGAAAGTAATCACCAAATCAATGTCCAGTTGGCAGGGCGGGATCTTGGGTGACTATTAGATCACCTTGTTTTGTAAATACAAGCATTTTACAGGAAGGTGGAGAAAAACAAAAGAGAGAAGGGGAGGGGGGAGAGAGAAATAAAGCAAAACTCAAACCGGGGTTCCCACCGGGCTACAATAATGTACTATCCCAAAAGATCAATAAAAAAGAAAAAAACTGGTAGCACTTTCAGCTCATATGTTGTTTTTCCTAACAATAAGCACCAACCTCGGGATAAAGCCCATGCAGCTTGCATACCATGTCGCATTTGTCACCTATAAAGATCTGACCTCTCTTCAGAATTAAAAGTGTAATTGATCACTGGAGTCCAGTCTTCTGCTTAGGTACAGTTGTAACTGAATTTACGTGTTTGGTTTGGTATTTCTGTGATGTCTGTCAACTGTTCTTGGTTTCCTCTTTTGTGGGTTCTTCTATGGCACCACTGAAGGCTTCTCAGACGTTAATCTAACTGACCTTCTACAGAGAACATTTTCAACGAAGCAATGTCTCGCCTTGATGCTGATTATTCTTCTGCTGTGAGATATGGGAGGCAGAGTGCTGATAGATAAAATACAGCACAAACTAAAAAGATGCTGAGTTCATGTTACTCAATGTTCAATAGCTTAATGCTAGCATTTTTAAAGCCAATGGCTCATTTTATTTTAGAACTGTATTTCAAGTAATTTAAAAGTCATTCCACAAGTCACTGTGGAAGCTAGTAGCTGTGAACTTATTACATTTTTCCTTAAAAATATGGGATGCCACTTGCACTCAAGCAGAACTGTAGGAAATCACATAGATACAGATGGGTACAAAGCCTGATACTTCCTTGTCTCCCTTTTGTGTACTGTCTGTACATATGCCAAGACACTGTTGAGAATTGATGGAAGCAGAAGACAGGAAGTTCAGCGACAGAGAAATTAGCAGATTTCTGTACTCCTCTTCTTCTAATTCGAAGGAAAAAAAGAAAGGAAAAAAGCACAACAACATGATTCACAAGCCTGCTGATGCTGAGCATGAATTGTGATTGAAATTAGAATTGCTGTGGATATATTTCTCTTTAGATGATGTTCAGAAAGTGCATAATTAACTTACCTGAATTCAGTTGTCAGAAAGTGAAAAATCTGGCACCTTTACACATTAATGCAGACTTACTGAAGCTTTTCCTGTGTTACACAGTCTATTTTAACATTAATTTATGACATTAATATTAAAACTTTATTCTGATAAATTAAAGTGGGCTGAAAGCCTCTCACATTTTCTGTTCAATTATGATCCATATAAAAATGTTTGAAATTAAAATTCTAAATCACTCAAAAGTTACGTATGTTTTACTTTCCTGGTTTTTACTATTTTACCATTTTAAATGTTAATTTAAAATGCAATTTTTAACAGTGCAAATATTATAAGTAGTCCCTATATTCCTTACCGGCCGATGTTTTGCCACTGGCTGAACAATTTACTTGTTTTTGTCAAATTAAAGAAAAGGATCCTTTATACTTCCTCTATATTTTCGTTCATAATTTTTCTTGCATAGTAATGAACAGACAGGGTTTAAGTTTTTCACCCCTTTAGGTTAGAGGGATGTTTTAAAATATAAAGAGTTTCCATGGACCAGAATTCCTGCTTCCAACTTTCTGCTACATTAATGACTGTAATGTAAGTAACACTGAATGGTGTCTGAATCCGATTTAAGACAGTTACTAGAAAAAAGTGTTCAACTTCCTGGTGTCTGCACATTTTAAAATCTTTATATTTATTTCTCTATTTGCAAGCACATTCAGGGGCTGTGCTTAGAGTAGGCAAGAAAAAGCATTTCAGTTTATATCATTCACTTAGCTTGGAATACTGGGGAAAGGATGTGATGGGATGGGAGTGCCTGGTAACCCTCCTCTTCAGTCGATCTCTCCATATATAAATACCTCATCCGATTGTTACTCCTCCAGAGTCATCTGTTTCTTTGGAGGCTGGGTTGGAAAGAGGTTTAAAAATAATCAGTTACAGTCAACAATAAAAGAGTATGGTTTCGGGTATGTAGAAAACACCATAAAATAACTGAATGGAAGGAAGGCTACTGGCCTAGATGCAATGTGAATGAATGTGTTGGTGAAACAAACTGGAGGACAGGTCATTTGGTCAATGGAGTTCAGAGATCCTACTTTGTATTTCTGTAATAGGGTCTGGATTTGGACCTGGGAAGAGAAAGAGAGAAGGGAGAGAACTATCGTTTAATTTTTAAGGTTGATTAGAAATATGGAAACTTGGGACATCTGTTCTTTTTGAAGGTGGCTATGTTTTATGCCATAGGATCCCACACTCATTCTTTAGTAGAATTGATCTTGAGGCAGTTTATGCTCCTGAATTACCACAATTAGGGGTAATTGGGCTGGGTTTGCTCATGGAGCCAGGGAGGGAGGCGGGAACATGGCTACAGCAGCCTCCTTCATCTTGTAATGTCACGGACCTTCCTTTACGGCCGAGCACGGGCGGTTTGAGAACCGATCATGGTTTATTGATTACACGTACGGATGTGTCCCCTGCACCGCCTCACTTGG
>NW_009930978.1:0-6628 GCF_000696875.1 Nestor notabilis
AAAGAAATGCCCTACTGAAATAATACATAGTTCTTGCTACACTGTTCTTGGTATCTTATTAGTAGGTATGGACTATGGGCATGACGGGGTTGTCATAAGTGAATGGCTTGGGAAAGGGCTTTACCTGCAAAAGGAATGTTGGGATCCTTAGGAGTTAACCTGGTATCTAAAAAAACCCCAACCCAGCTAACCATTATTTTTCTTTCATGAAAAGTGCTGGATAACCTCTTCTGTGTATCTGTTCCTGATTGGTCTTCATCTACATCATAGCTGTCTTGAGAATCCTTACTTTTCATAGCAGTGTCATGTAACTCACCTTCAGGACAAAAAAAATCTCTCACATTTATGTACTGGAAATGAGTTTTGTTTATCCCATATGTTACATATCTCCTTCTAGCCAAGTCATGGTTCTTTTTCCAGCTCTAGCTAATGTAAAGTGTTGCAAAAAAGAAGACTTTGCCCAGTTCCCATACTTTATAACGTTAGCATGGAAGGAAGGAGTTCTAATGGGTGTGTGGAAGAGCCTTTTTTATGGTCCGTGCTTCCTTCATTGGCTGGTTTTTTTGTATGTTTTCTGGTGTGTCGTGTCCCCCTCCCCCCGCCTCCAGCTTACTAGTTTGTACTAATATTTTTGTCTTAAATATAAGAATAACAGTTTTAAACTTGTATCTTAATAATTCTGAATCCCTCTCTACATGTGTTCATGTAAAGGGAAAATGCAGCAACTAAGTTTCTTAGGTAATGTTAACAAACTTACGATTCCTCCTCAGGCATTTCTAAAAGTACTATGCCATTGTCTCCATTGATAGGAAGAAGAAAACTCTCCTGAAATAGAAAATGAACAAAAGTATGCATATAATAAATTCAAGAGGATTCATAGCTTTGTTAACATTAGTCCCTTAGAAGAAGATCTTAGTAGTGTAGGAAGGCATGGAAAAATGTGGTACCTTTACCACAATTCAAATGTCATATAAAGGAGTCCATTTGATGGGTGGTTCTGTGATATTTGGATGTGTCTAGATAAATTTCATATTACTGTGTACATTTTTGTAGGGATGCATAACAATATTTAAATTGATATCTAACAAATAGTATCTAAGTGTTTCTGAAGTTTGGATGCCTTTGTAAAATATGGCTAAGTGTCTGGCAATTGGATTCTTTAAGAATCCTATTGCCAGCCTAATTTAACTGATTGTTGAGGTACAAATGAGGACAGAACGCTTAAATTCATGGTTTGTTCAGATCCACACTTGTAAACAAGAGAAAGTTTTGAGCAGTACTATCTTAAATTTTCATGAAGCTTGCCTTAATAGTAGGGTTCACAGTTCAGCAGCTTTTGCCTTGTAAAGATTCTTTCTGCCATATGCAAAAGCATGCATGTAGTGGTTTTATATCCTATAATAACATGAGTACAGATTAAGAAAAGCTTTTGTTTTAGAATAAATAGGTCATTAAAACGTATTTGTTGGTTAGTATGTCATTTGCTTTCTGTTACTAAGGCAACTGTCTGTTTCCTGAGGAACAAAAAATTGATTGTCAATGCTTGACTATCTTGCTTTGCAGATTGCCTCAATCTACTTTCTTGTAAATTTTAAAGAAAGCACTAGAAAAAAAAAAAAAGGAAAAGCTCCTCGTTTGTGGAAACAGTGTATGAAACAACCTCAGCTATAATAGGCATCATGGGAGAGTGTAAGATATAAATTGAGTAGTTGATACTAGGAAATTGAAGTAGAAAGTAGTTTCATAGTACTATGGTAATTATCACCCTGGGTGTAGGCTTCAAGGCTTATTTTAAAATGTTTTAAATATGAGGGTCATCATATCCTTGTGTGCCATGTTGTGCTGTGGTACACTGACAGACAACATACTTAGACAACTTGTCTCTTTTTTTTATATATTTGAACCTTCAAATTAGAACATCAATTTCTTTGTGTTTATCTGAACAATTCACTTCTCCACTTCTGGGAGGGTTTGGCTGAGTATCTTATAGGAACATTCCTTTAAGAATCTCCATTCAGTAATCCGCTGTGATTTGGATCAGTCTTGTTACTGAAAGCAGAAAATAAAGTTACAGTACAAGAGCAACTTAAAACTTCTACATTATTTATTATGTGTAGCACAGAAATAATTCGAATTCTGAATACATACATAGTAATTTCTCTATACCGGTTCAACTGTTTCCTAGCATACTTTTTAGGACCCAAGATTGCTTTTAAATAAAATAATGCTGAAGGTGAGGGAAACGTTGAAATCTAAAACACTTGCATCCCTGTTGTGAATACAGGTAAACCTACTTCTACATTTTTGAAAGCAGCATGCAGGATTTTTCTTGTATACTTCCACTTTTAGGCAGAAGTTAATGGGAGTCCAACAGCTAAATTACCATGCCAGTCTTTTGATGTATGTTTAGTTGGTTGTGTTTATTTGGAGAGCTATTTTCTGTAGCCTTTCTGTGACTTTATCATACAATTTTATGGGGGAGGAAGGGGGGGAATCAAGCAGATTAAAACTTGCCAGAGTTTTGGCAGATTTAGAATTCTGCTTCAGGCCTGACACCTACTGAGTTGTAAGCATTTGCGATGCTTTAGCAGTGTAAAAACTTTCACTTTTCTGATTCTCTCCCCCATCCCAATATGGGGGGAACAAGTGAGCGGCTGTGTGGGGCTTAGTTGCTAGCTGGGGTTAAACCACAACAATGTTTTCGTACACTGTGTGAGAGACTGCAATAGCGTCTAGTTAGTCGGAGCCTAGAGAGAAAGGCTTGGTACTCTTAACTTTACTGAAAGAAAGGCTGCCAATTTATTAAGATGCTTTTTCAGGAATAAACGAAACAACGTATATTTGGTTTACATCCATAGTACAGATGCTAGATATGATAAATAAGGTAGGCAACTTACTTGAGCCTCACTCACTATTTTAAAAGAACACAGACTATAAATATACATATCTATTCAATGATCAGTAACTAAAAGTCCCACCCATCCTGTTCAGTTTTTCAAATCTGAGAACATCATATACAGTGTAAGTTACTTCGGTAACTTACTTTTGCAACTGCCAATATCGGACGCTATCACTAGTCTGAGATGAGAATATAGCTGTTTTGCTGATGTTTGCAGAATGAATCCATTTTAAAGGAGTTGAGAGGGGAAAAAAAAAGGAAAAAATAAAAAGAAACCCTTGATAAAATATGCTGCAAACTGTTATTCCTCTGCTCTGGCCAGGGAAAGACTATGCAGCATAGACACCTCAAATATCTTGCTTCAGATGAGTTTTTCAGTTGAGAGTAGGGGAAAGGTAGCCAAGTTATAGATTTCAACAATATTAATGAGCAAATTGTGCTGCTTCTGTACCAGATAAAGAAGAGTAGAAAGTAGTTTGCCTTCCACTTGCTGGTAGTGATCTGATGAGTGAAATTTAAAGTTGATTCTTTCATAGAATGAGCAATTTCAAATAACTTTGGAAGGCCTTACATGATGGAACTTTGCTATTGGTGTGATAGTGTAAGGAAGTAGAGAAGACCAAGGTTTGTAATAACTTTTATTGGAGCAGGTGTTAGAGTTGGAAAAGCTAGATGAGTTTTAAAGCACATAAGCCCTTCTCACAGTCTGAAATAGAAATGGTAGGTTTCAAAGCTAAATACAAGTGGAGAGCTATTACTGAGTTTGACAAAGCTTCGCAGAAAATTTTTCATATGTAGGGGTAGGGTGCAGTTAACTAAGATCCCTGTTGCCTTGATGCTCAACTATGCGGCAAGACTTGACACCGGAGCTTATAGAGGCTGTACTTGTTTCATGAGAAGAAACAAAAAAGGTTTAATTTTTGTTTTGATCTGGAGCAAGAAAAATGTAAGCTGGGATATTTTTCAGACTTTTCCAGTTAATAGTCATGTTATGCAATTTCTCAGGAGGAAAAATAGCGTAACTGAAACTCTAAGTGTAAGCATTGAATCTGCTTCTGAAGAATTGTTTAATGCTTGGAATTCATCTTGTGTTTTTGTTACCAGTAAGCTATCTGACTAGTTTTCTTGCTTGAGGTCAAGTAATACGTTTACACTGGTGACAGTTTTTTGCGGTTTTTTTTGTTTGAATGTTTGGGGGTTTTTTTTGTTTGTTTGGGGTTTGTTTTGTTTTTTTTTTGTTTGTTTGTTTGAGGTTTTGTTTTGTTTGTTTGTTTTAAATATACATATATTTGCTATATTTGCTCACTTTTGAATCAGGTCTTAATTATAATTTTGGTTTCTTAATCTGTCAGTTTAGTGTTCCTTAGGAATGACAGAACTTAAAAATAAATCACTTTCTTCACTTATAAAATCAAGCACTAAGTTGTTTAGTTATAATTTACTTCTGAAATGCAAAGGAAGTAGAAATCTGTCATAAAAACAGGGATCCAAGGGAAAATACAAAACCAGTAGTGATTTGCTTTCTAGGTACATAACAAACAGTATGGAAACATCTAGGTGGTTGTAATGCTAGCCTAACTTCCAGTGTATCTGGTAAAAACCAGCTTTTCTGTCAGATGAGGATGTGGAGACTTTCAGCAAAACGTTCATCGGTGTGCCTTTTGATGGACCTGCTTTTCTATGCTAGCTGAGTTTTTCTGTATTCTTTTCAGAGAATGGTATTTGATGAAATTCTCAAAAATCGTTAGTGTGGCAGCTGAAACCTTGATTCTGGAATTTTACTAATTTAGCTTGATATCCATTTCCATACAGGAAACAGTTCTACTGTTCATTAAATTTCCATGTAGGTAGACTTGCCAGAGTCTTGCCAGTTGTTAACCTTTGAAGTTACTTGGTCATTTTGCCAGAGGCGTTCAAAAACTTGCAGTGTTCAGCTTCTGCTGGAGGTACCTTGTCTGCAGTTACAGGCTCTTTGTGTCTTTGAAATCTGCTTGGATGCTTCCGTCCTTAGTTGCATGTAAAATATTCCCCAGATGAAGTACTGCCTGATTTTAGTGT
This sequence comes from Nestor notabilis, assembly GCF_000696875.1. Lineage (NCBI taxonomy): Eukaryota > Metazoa > Chordata > Aves > Psittaciformes > Psittacidae > Nestor > Nestor notabilis. The sequence goes on from NW_009930978.1 coordinate 4,958, forward strand.
TTGCGAGCCTGACTGGAACCCACCTGTTTGAGAGGTGGCTTTCTCTTGGGATGTTAGCAATATTTTCTAAATAATTGTAGTAGTTAAACTGCAAGTACTATGTAATTAAGTAGAAGTGTTATTATATAGCAAAGAATCTAACGCACAGGCAGAGCTCACTTTCCAAGAGGAGCAGGGAGCATGAAATGCACAGCTATTTAATTCAGCCGGAAAAGTTTACAGCCCTCCCATTTTGAAATATGGAACAAAACTGTATTGTTGAAACAGTAATACACAATACTTCTTAAAGCCAGAGGTGTCTAACCTTCTAAATGTTCTTCAGAAGCAATCAGATGGAAAATACACATTTTCACAAAAGCAGTTTCTTCCAGAAAGCAAGTAAGCTTTATAAAGCTGCTAAGCCTTATAAAATCTGTTATTTCTTGTGTCCTTTATACTCTAGGTGTTTTAGCTTTTAAAGTGATATTATCAGTTTAATTAAAAACTTATCAAAGTCTACCTCTCACACAGAAGCAATTCAGAAATTCAAAACGCAAACATCTTACTGTGTAAATTAGATGCTAGAAATCATATCAAGCTTCAGGTATGTTAATTATTTTTTTTTAAAAAAATCCCCTATGCATTTAATGAAATAGATAATCAGAGTACCTTGTTGATAAAACTGCAAATGTCTTTGACCTCTGAGGGAGTGGAAGCAAGTAATCCCATTGGTGTAAGTGAGCTTTGATTTTTATACTTAAGTTCTCTAGTAACCGAAGTCTCTTTTCAGAGGTGATATTAATTATGGGTTGACATGACGGAAAAGTCATTGAAGCCTACAGAAGCATTCATCAGCAGTTAGAAGATTTTAAATCAGGTTCTCTCTAAGGCCTGAGGTCCTGTAACCCTTGATCTTGTGAAAGAACATACTTTTTGTCTAAGGATTATCCTTCTATTTGGGTTGTCAGAAATAAGTATTTTTTTCTAAAGATAATGGATGAAAACTAAGAGCTGCTTGTAGCTATACTACTTCTGCTCCTTTAATAAGGGACTCAGTTATGACAATTTTAAAAATAACAGTTCTTAATGTGTTTTTTAATTTCTTCAAAGAACTTACGTGTTCCTTGTGCGTGTCATATGTTCTGATGCATTAGACTGGATCTTTCCCGGGGTCATATGCTGTACCTTCACCAGAGTTAGGCAGGTGTTTTATCAATAGCTGGTAAGTAACTCTTTTTTTCTAGAACTGTCTATATAGGGTAAGAATGTCAATGCTACATGGTGCTGCCAAGTTTCAGTGGATGTTTGCATGAAAATTGCACCTGTACTGTGAATTCTGGAATTCCAGACAAGGTAGCAGTCCCTCAGCAAGTATCTGAAAATACCTGCTAGAGTCATTATGGCACTAGGTAGAATCTTACTGAATGCTGAAATCCAATGGGAAAAATAGTTTTGTATTTAATTTGTTATACATGTAAAATAATTTTTTAAACTTTGTACCTTTTAAGGAGGTTGTTAATAATGGGTTGATGTGCATATATGTTTATTTGTGTAAGTATATTTTTGAGACTAAACTTCTTTTAAAGTTTTTCTTCAGATTACTGTGTACAAGAATCCTGATCATTATTATTGTTACTTACCATGATGGACTACCTAGGCAGTGTCAACAAGCACATATTAAGATCTCTTTCC
>NW_009930978.1:6659-38967 GCF_000696875.1 Nestor notabilis
ATGGCTTCAAAATTCAGAAGCAAAAGGACTATGTGATTTTTTAGTAACTAAAGTTTACTCCAGATATTTGATTCTTTTTTTCCTATTCAGCTAGAGTATTTTAAAAACACAGCGCAAATAATGTATAATGCTTAGAGACTAAACAACTATTTGCATATAGATATTATAGGCATGTGATTCTTCAGAGACAAATCTTATATTGGTATAAGTTTCCATAGGTTCATTGACTTAAAAGAAACAACAGATCTGTACCAGCTGAAGTCATATTTGTGTGTTTGGGGTTTTTTTCCATTTGCGTACTTTTGGATTTTACAGGACTTCCCCCCCCTACCCCTCCTTGGGAAGTTGGTAGGTGAAACTGTGTGCTTACCCAGTCTAATTTAAGAATGGAGTGCCTAGAGAATTCTACACAGACGTGTGGAATTACTAGTCTATTTTACAATTTGAATTACTGTGAAGGATTATGGATATTGTTTTTTCTTTTGACATTTAAAAGTTATTGATTTCTCAACAACCTATTAACAATTACGAAGAAGAAACAGCACAGTGGGTTCATGTGGTATTAATGAACTAATGGATACTGCATGCTACATACGTGTTTGCTTTAAAGATACTTTTTTTTTAGTGGCTTAGAGTATATCCTATCCGAGAGTAGCTTAAAAGTTTACTCTGATTTTGAACTGTTATACTATAGTGAGGGAAATTGCAGTCTTTTTGAAATAATTCTTTATGAACATGTTACTAACTCACTTTCAAAGTCTTCTGTATTTGGGCAAATTCTATATAAATTTCTGATTAGATATTTCTGTTAATACCAGCATTTTATAAGGGACTTAAACTGTGCCTCTCCAAAATCCTCTGGGGTCTGTAGTTACTCCTAGGCATGTTTTGTGAACCTAGAAACTTGTTTCACAGTTGAATTGTTTGGGTTTCAGCTGTGCACCCAGACACATGGATAGCTGAGCTAAATTTCTTCAGCATTTTGCAATGTTTACATAACTGCATGCACAGCTCAGACTTCAATAGCAAGCTGATAGAGTAGAACAAGAATGTTCTTGAAGAACTCGTAGGCAGAGCACAAAATGCTATGGTATAAGAAAGCAATGCTGGCTGTTCCAGCCTGACCATCTTCTCATTTTGCCTGGGAGCAGAGGTAGAGCTACTTTTCTTCTGGCAGTCCTTGGATATCCTATGAATTCAGACAAAAGCCATTGATAGCAGAGGCACAGCAATGCCTCTAAAATTACTTTTTACTTCATTCTCTGTACTTCTATGCACACACAGTCCCTTTACTAACTTAATTTTAACCTGCCATAAGATACATTCTGAACAATTTTGGTACTGCTGATGGGATGAAAATCATAAGACTTTCAGATTCGTAACACAAGATTGTCCTTAGCTGGCACCCTTGTTGTTACTTCTGTTATTATTTGCTGTTCTGGAAACGTGCTTTCTTTTCCTGTATGTTGTTTTAAAATAAGCACATTGTCTTGTGTTGAATGGATGGTGAAGGAAGAAGAAAGGATTTCCCTAATGGTTCAACAAGACCACTTAGTAAATAATTTATCATGATCAAGTGCTAGCTTTATCTGAAACTTGACAGGTCTTTCTTTTTATGATTCAGTAGTGTCTGTGATGACGTGCTATTACACACTGGCCATCAGTGTTGTAAATCTATTCTGGTGTTACCCAACTAATGTTACACTAATCCATTACTTTTTATACTTTACAAAAAGTATAAAATATTTACTGATGTTCATGAAGTATGTGTTAGTTAATGTATGAGTAAGTATTTTAAGGCTCATTAATACTTCAAATACAGAAATAGAACTTTTTTGTTTGAATTTGTAGCAGACATCTTGTTTTATGGTAACTTTGAAGTGATTTTGCTTATTGATTGACATTATCAGGCAGGCAGGCAGACACTCTAGCAGGTAGAATTACCTTTCTGTGTTGATGTCTGCCAGAAGTTAACAGCGAAAGTGATGTCCTTTCTGCTAGTGAGAGCTAGCAGAAATACACAGGAAGGTAATGGGTTTTAAAAATGCTGCAAACGTTAATGGTATGAGATCAATACTACTGCTACTACAGGTGAAATGCTCCTACATATGTTATTAAGACCTTCTTCAAAATTGAATTACTTGAAGTACTGTTAGAGCATTCAGTATTTATCTTCACAATAAAATACTAATGGACCTGTATTTGCAGTAATAATATTCATATTTTTTCTTCTAGTTTAGGAATATGAAAACTAATTTTAAGAATATAGAGATGAGCACAACAATGCCAGAGAAATCTATTGGGTTCTTGCTGCTAGGTAATGTTTGAGATTTAGGGAAAGTTAAATTAGCTGATACAGGAACTAGACAATTTTAGGAGGATTTCATATATACCTGTGTGTATATATTTGTCTGATGGGAAAAGAATGAGCAAAATAATTCTGCTTTGTTCTAATAGCAGTATGTTCATAATTTTGATACAGTGGTTTATGTCCCTGGTGAGGCCTCAGAAACACCTTAGGGTGTTTACGGCCTCAGATACTTTGCAAGCCCTATTGTTTGAATATTAATGTATGTGTGAGTCTAAGGTTATGTGTGTTAAGTGCAAAGCATACAACAGTTAACTCTATTTGCAGTGAATCTTTTTTTATTTTTACTTCTTATGTCAAGAAGATGTTCTGTAAATCATCCTGTCAAGTTTAACCTAGCTCATAGTATCTTCTGTATAAACATTTGTTTGGAGTTGGGGTTTGGACACATTGTGAGGGAACAGTTTTGCCTTTCTAGTGGTTTCCCAAGACAGGTACATAACTTGTGTCAGTTAAAGTAAAAATCATTTTAACTTCTTGGACATTTTTTAGTTAAAGAGGCTGGGGGAAAAAAATGATGAAAAAGATGAGGTTATTTCAAATGTTCTAACTGGAAATAAACAGAATATTTGTAAACAGAACTGTCTTCAACTCAGGTTGAGCTAACTGAAATATATTGCAAATGTGTGAATTCTAATTGCAGTAAAAGCTACTTCATTTATTTGTTTTCAGAACAGTAATACATTTTAAATTCTTTTACATTTTATTTTTAATTATTTTACATTAAATTAATTTACATTTATATTTGTTATTCAATATCCTTGTTGAGTCTTTTCACTTAAAGTATACACTATGCTGAACAACTTTGGCAATAAATTATAATTTTGTGTCATGATTGCAGCTATATTGCATGTTTTCCTTCTCTGTATCTTTGAAATTCTCTGAAGCTTTTTTCTTCTCAGTGGCATGTGATAGATATTCAGCTTTAGCATGCTCACACTAACACATGGAAAAAGAAATATTGTGTCATAATCATGCAGTCTAGTTTGTACTCCTGGACAGATGGGCAAAATCTTTATTCCATAGAAATTTAGCTTTGTGACTAGATCACTTGCCACAGTAAATATATTCAGCGTTCCGTAACATTGGCACAGTCTAACATGAGCAGTTATCAATGCAGAAATCCTCTTCAGAATTTTTCAAACACTTTCTTTATTGGAGTGGTATGTTCAAACACATGAACAAATGTGAATTTTACATGGAATGGCAGGGGCAAAAATAAGGCTTATAAAAAAATATGTATAAATATTGTCATAAGGTGAGAAGCACATGGAGTTCATCCTGCTCAAACCCGTGTTTGGCATAGATCTAACAGATCATCTGCCAGTTATTTTTCTTTCTTTCTTTTTTTTCCTCTTTCTCATTTTTTATGCGTCCCTGTTCAGTTCGGTGCCAGTTGGAAAATATAAAACTGCTACTCGTTTTCTTGGGAGAAAAGGAAATAATTTTCCCTACGTCTGTGTATATGCATACGCCCATATATGTGTGTGCGTATATATAAAACCGTGCATGCATATATCACTATATATTAAAAATACTTTTTCCATGTATCATGTAGTAGCAACTGAAAGAGTTGTAGTAACACCAGGAGACACAAAAAAAAAAGTAGAAAAAGAAAACACAGTCTCACAGAGCTGAGGCACAGTGTGCAAAATACAAATTTTTAAGGGTTTTTTGTTGTCATGATAATGTTTACATGCATAAATGAAAGTAACTTGTAAATAATTTGCTAGTTTAAAGCATGACATTTATAAAATAATTCATTGACAAGTTAATTCCTGGAGCATTTAGTCATGAGATGAATCATATTTGAAAATCTTGATGAATTTAATCCAGTATCCCCATTTGTCTTTTCTCTAAATATATGTGCGTGTAAATACATAAACATGCACTTAATGTTGAACTGTAATGTGGACCTATGTTTTAATTGTTATGAAGTTCAAATCATTATACTATGGTAGAAACTTGTTCTCCTTTGTTCCTTGTTGGTGTTTGGTTAGATGGGGTTATTGTTTGTTTGGTTTTGTTTGTTGTTGTTGGTTTGGGTTTTCTTCATTATTTATTAATTTATTTGTTTGGTTTGTTTCAGGTTTGGTGTTTTGTTTTTTTTTTTGTTTTTTTTTTTGTGGTTGGTTATTTGTCTGTAGGGGTTTTTTGTTTGGTTTGGGTTTTTTTTTTGATTTTGTTCCCGTCCTCCCCCCCCCCCCCCCCCCCCGATGTTACATTAAATCTGTGTTGGCTTTCCATACTGCCTAATAGCACATGAAGGAAGAGTGGCAGCTCAAACTCACTTGTCCTTATTTTCAGGATAGCTGTGTTGGATGTTTAAGTTATAACTTTGTTACAGTGATCTTTATTTACTTTGAGATTCTGTTTATTTCTCATGGAGCAGTATGAATGTTACAAAACCAAAGCGTTGTCAGCAGTTCTTTAGATGCAAGAGCCTTTGATCTCTAATGAAGAAGAAATTGTAAAGAACATTGCAAGTTTGCATGCAGTCACATGCTTCTGGTCACCCTCTTCGAGAGTCTGTCACAGATGGAGTGATGCACTTTGCTTGTAAGAGAGAAGTAGCAATATATTTATTGATATAAACCAGCAATTTGGTAAATGTGCCAGTGATTTAAAAATATGCAGTGGTGAGGTACACTTGACTGTTGATTCCATAGAGGAGGTTGTCAGATGGAACTGTCAGGGAGACCCTCCTGTTGACTCGTGAGGTTTAGAAAAGACCCCCTTGCATTCTAAACTCCTCCTCAGAGAGGAGCCTAGGTGCAGCTGGATCCAGACATAGTCCCAGACTTGGTCATTACTTTATGACTAAAGGATTATATATGTGCAATCAGACCTTTATATCACTTAGCTAGGACTTCAAAGTTTATCATGCTGTCAATCACTTACTGAGAATCTGTTGAGGCAAGAAATCTCTCAACCTTGAGGAGTAACCTTGAGAGTCATCCCTGTGCAAGGAGTGATCCTGCTGTGCAGCTCACTGCTGTGCAGCTCACTGCCGTGCAGGATTGCTCAGTGGGCCCTGGGCTGTCCAGTATTTACGGAGTGAGTTAACTGACTCAGTCATACTTGCATACCTGCTGTATTTTGGGTCGGCACACACTCAACTAGCCCTTAGCTTCTGAGCAAGATTTATGGCCCTTAACTATTGTGGTGTCATCTGTGTTCTCAGAGTCCAGCTTAAGCCAGATGTAGCGATCGTGACCACCACTGATGGCTAATGCTTAAACAGGAAATGGGGATGTGGGTTGTGGGGGAACACACAACCATAGAGGTGGGGTTTTTTTGGTTTTTTTTTTTTTTAAAAAAAAGTTGAGAAACTGCAGGTAAAAATGGATTTTCAAAAAGTACCAGTCATCCTATGGCCATGTGAATATACTTGGAGTTATAATGTGTCTAAATCTGTGGCTTATACCTGAGAGGTGTATGATAAAGTTTCTGATAAAAAGGACTTAATGTTGAGTGCAGGATATGTGATGCTGTGATGTAAATGAAGAGACTGCTACAGAATAGTGCATTTTCTGAGTTAGAAAAAAGAAAAAAAAATCGGGGCATTATTACGAAGTATTTACAACTAGATTCCACTGGGGTTGCATCTGACCACGTTAACAGCGGCATTTGTGTTGATTTGAACAAGTGAACTTGGATTACAATGTAGAAAAATGTTGGAAATGTATCTTCAGTCAACAATTTGTAGTATGGCTTCTTTTCATATTTTGGGTGTAAAAAAATGAGGGTTTCTTCAAGGAGGTAGTTCACTGTGTAGCTTTAGATTGGGTCCTTGAAACTAAGATGAGTAAAGAGCAGTGAATCCATCCAAATAAGGACCAGTTTGACTCTCCATCAAGCTGCATTTGTCTCAAGCTCAAAATCTGAAAGATTCTACAGGGCTGTTAGGCAAAAAGTCCTGAATGATGCAATGTATTCATCAGTCTGGCTATCTTTACAGCAGCTGTTATTATATATGCATACACACAAACAAATATTTCTTTTTTTATGTTCAGTTAATTAAAATATTTTTGTACTACCAGAGTGAATACCATACATACAGACATACTATTGTTCCTGTTTTGCAAAGAACAGAATTGGGAACAGACGCAATAAACATTAGAATTTTAAATAACAATTAGGTATCTAACAAGTTTAAATAGGCATGATATGTGATTTGCAGGTTAGAGATCCTACTGTATCTTATTAATTTTAGTGAAAGTTATGTGCTTCAGGTGCAGCTTTGCAATACAGCTGGCTTGATTAGTACCCTAATTAGCAGACTGCGTATCTCCAGTGTTTCTTTTGTGCTCATCTGACCTTGTGGTGAGTCATGAGAAAGCTAAGAAGATAAGGACTAAACTGATTAGAAATACAATAAATTATTTTGCTAACTTCCCTTGTGAACTCCTACACCATGAAGACAGAGGGGTGTTGGTCCTGAGGCACAGGATGATGTGTTAGTAGAGTGCAGGTAAGTGATGGAGAATAGGTTTGGATTGTTTGGAGTTGTATAGTCATTGGCTTGGCTGTTGCCTGAAGCTGTATCGTGAGGTATGTTATCCATAGCACAAAAAACCTTAAAGCAACAGCAACCTGAAAAAGATGGTGCCAGTTTATTTTTAGAAAACTATGAAGAAAGCTTGGGCAATGCCAGGAGAACTCAATGTGAAGCTTTGAACCCTATGCTGATCAAGTGTATAGCGATGTCATCATGGTTCTTAATAATTCTGTTCTTTACATTTTTTCACTAATTTTGTTTTTTTTATTGCCTGTTGTCTGCCTGTCTTTGAGTGAGTACTCTGCTTCTTATAGCTGTAAAACTACTTGTGATGGAAAAGTTGCATTCTGATAAGTTTTTCAGTGTGTTTTGCATGTTATTTTTCTTTGGCTTTTTTTGCAAAGTGCTGTATTTAGCAAGTACTTGTCTGTTGATTTTGTTGGAAGCTAGGTGCCTTCTCTGTAACATCTACACTTTAAGCACAACTTGATATGAACATGTGAATAATATGGGCCAGTATATCACTTACCTGGTGGCACTTCATCTTTTGTTTGCAGAAAGGTGTTTGGTTTTCCTTGAATTCCTAACCCTGCAACAAAGACAAATACGGTTTGCCTTTGTTACAAGTCTGTTTAAGTTGCAAATTCCTGAATTCTGAAAATTACTGTCATTGCCTTGTTTTTGTATAGCTACAACTTTCTTTCTGGAAGTGCTTTTCTGAGTAAGCTATAAAGCCATATTTGTAAAGTCACAGCCAGGGTCACTGGCTGATGATAGGCTTACACTTATTTTTTCCATACACTTAAAGATATTTTGTGTACACTTAAAAGTTTTAGAACCTGGGGTTTAATTCTGACAAGAAGATGTAACCAAAGTTTTATTTTACTACCCAGGGTAAGATTACTTGTAGTTCACCTGTCTGCTGATCCTAATGCAGTTGTGCATAACAGGGTCCTGACTCCTGGTTTTGTTTTGGAAAAGAATTTGTTACACGCATCAATCATACATAAAGGACACAAAGCGGTGGGGGGAGGAGGAAGTTGTTACGACTTCTTACTTGTGTTTCAGCAGCAAAATCAGAGGGAGAATGAAGCATTTGTGTCAGCCATTTGAGGGTTTTATTTATCCTTCAGAGTGCTGTCTTTGTCCTTTTTGTGAAATCATTTGTGCATTTGGTAGATCTCCAGTACTGAAGTCAGACTTTGCGTGAAGCTAATGTGATTTTGGTGGCTTGCGTGGTCTGAAACTGTATGTAGTGTCAAAAGTTACATTTAAGTTTAGTTTAAAACTTGTTTGTTAGAAGTGCTTTTTGGCTTTGTCATTAAGTGTTTCACTGCTCTAAACCAGTGAGATGACTGTTAACTTAAAGAAAAAAAAAAATGAATGCACCTCTGTGTAAACAGGAGGTGGAAAACAAGTGATTTCATCTTCAGAGAATGAGTTATAAATTTTGTAGCAGTTAACACAGAGCAATTCTTCAGTAACTTACTACTCTCCAGATTTCTCAGAAAGGTGCTTGGGATCTGATTATTCAAAAAATTGCTTGTTGCTGGAATAACATACCAGTTTTAGTCCTTGAATTTTATGTGCAATGTCCAATAAAATACAGCACTGATTTTGGAAATACACTTGATACTTTCCTCAGAAGTTGCATTAGAATGATCTTGGTTTCAGTCATGTACTGGATGTGTGTTTTACAGGTGTAATTGGCAATATTTGGAATTCCTTAAAGATGTTATAATCTATTTGAAAAATATAATGGTCAAGAAACCATAGGGTTAGTGAAACCCATTGAGGTAAATACGAAACATCTAAGTAGTGTGTATTGCTGAATTCATATGATGAATTGATTTAGTGAAATTTCCAGTGAGATGTGTAAAAATAAAATTCTCCTCTGAACAGGGGTTTTGAAATTGGTGTTCAAAAATTAGTGATTGAATATTTTGTATTGGAACATGCAGATAAATTTAATGTATAGAATTCATAAACTCAAACATATTTTTATCATTTAATGAAGAACATGATCTTTAGAGGCTTTCATAAATAGATTTTCCTTTAATTTCTTTGCGAGCATGAAGTCAGAGTGGTGGAACACAGTATATAAAGTGGTAATTAAGCATAGAGCGCTGGAACAGAGGTGTGCTTCTGAATTCTGCTACTCAACTGAGTTCACTGGAACTTGTATATCAGGGACTACTCAAGATACACAGTTGGATTCTTGACGCCTTCATGCACAGAGGCATAGAGTTTATTTATATCTGTATCTGTAAAGTTACAACACACAAACAGCCTGAACCTCTGGCTGCCATCTCTCAGTCCCACAATTTCCTCCTGTTTTTAACATTTGAAAAGGGAGAAGTAATGGGCACGCAAGCAAACAGTAGTATACCCCCAAAGTAGAAGTTTGGCAACTCCTGCTTGTAATAACAAAATAGCACTTAGTTTTGATTTTTGCATTCTGAATGTGGTATGTTGTCATCATTCCAGAATTCTACAAGTATCCAGTTCCTATTTAAAAAAATAATTTATTTTAATAATTTTACTTTAATTTCATGAAAGGTGGCACTATTTTCAGTAATTGTCTAAATGCATTTCCAGTCCTTCTAGAGTTTTTTGATAAAATGCAGTCCCAAAGAAGCTAGGAATTAGTAAGCATGTTATAAAATCTCTCGGCATAACAGGGTGGCTTAAAGCAATCTTTTCCATTATTTAAAACCACAGTCCTTGATATTAAGAAACCAAGTAGGTGAATAGAGTGTTCCTGGAGATGAAGTGGATTGTATCTAAAAAGCCATTACATTTGATGTTTCAAATGAGAAAGTGGGAAAGAAAAAGCAAAGAGGAGGGGAAAAATAAAAGCAGGTAAGAATACTGTGGCAGTAGTACCAGTCATGGGATGCGTTCCTGGTTACTCTAATTGTGTAATTGTAATAGCTGTCTAGAAGTACAAGAGCTTAATGTTGGCAAATGCATATCAACAATTACGTCTATATTTTGTTGGCTAAAGCTTGATACTGGTTTTCAAGCTATTAATAGTAATAATCAGCATTGTGTTCCTTGGCTGTTATATCATAATATTCCCCCATAGATATTAAGGTGCTGTGATAATTCAAATTTCACAAAGAATAGTAAGAAACAGAAGTGACTTGTCAAAATCTTTGGGGTGGTCTGTAGAACCTGAAATGGAATTTTGGACTCTGAAGTCCCATGCCTGTGCCTTTTTAGTTCTTACAGTCTCAGTGGTACTTTAATCATGGAAGAGTAGAAATACTTAGATCATCAAGTTTTGGTTTCCACTGTAGCTATCAGTAGTCTGTCCTCTGTGTAGACAACAGTTACTGTCATAACTGCAGTATGTTACAGTACAATGAAAAGCTCCCAAATTATGAAGGAATACAGCCTATAGAAAGTTACAAACATTTGTAGATTGCCAAGTGTTATTACTATTTCACTCAAGGATCTTAGAAAACTCAGTGCGCTAAATCTTCAGACTAGATGATTGTAATTTGATGGACACAGTCTTGGAATCAGTTGTGTTACAAGAGAAGAGGATAACATGGGAAGACGAAAGTGCATCAAATACTAGAGGATTAAGAGGATTAGACATGAAGATTGAGAGTGTCCGAAGTGGAGAAAACATTTTGTGTGCCTGAGAAGCTAGGATCTAACTAAGCATTATCATTATATCTCTGAGACAAGGTAAGACAGAGTTTGGTCTGGAAGGAATCTTTCTCTCTGTATTTTTGTTGTAATTTGTTTGCTTATTTGTTGTTTGTTTTTGTTCTGATTTTTAAACAGGTTATCAATACAGGATTATGTATTTTGTAACATGGATGCAAGGGCAGGCTCTGCCCTGGGGTCACAGAATGAGCATACCTAATCCTCGATTTCCCACAGTCAGATGCTGACCCCCTTGGAGAAGAAAAGGGTGGTGAAAGTAATACCTTTGGTTGGTCTAATTAGCTGTCTGGTGAGATTGGCTAGTTAAATGTTTTATTGTGCATTGCAGAGATACCTTTTTTAATTATAAAACTTTTATTATGGTTTCATAGTACGCAGTTAGTTTCTGATGGGTTGCCATGATTAGGATAGAAGGGTGCAGTATATAGAGACCAATCTGTAGTTACGTAATGATATACAGAACCCCAGTTCTAGCTGCAGTGTTTATGGTAGCTCAAAGACTGTATGTAACAGTTTGTGTTTGTAGCTTGCACTGATGATCTAGGCTGTAATTCTGAAATTAATTCCCTGTGAGTAGGTTCTAGTGCTGGTGTGAAACTTGATTAAAACCAGTGGGGCTGATGCAAGGATCCTTACACATAAATCTGATTGCAGGCTTAATCTGAAACAGTGATTGTGTCCAGGCTTGTCCTATTATTGTAGTTCTTTTTTAAACTTTACTCCTTTTCAAAATAAATAAGCAAGATAAAAACACTCAGTAATAAAAAAAAAAAAAAAACAAACCAACAAAAAACAACCAATTTTTTTTTTTTTAACAGAAATTTTATTATTTGGAAAAAATAAATGAGAATTTATGTATGTGTGACTTATGTAGTGTATTAATATAATTGAATAACATGACTTATTCTGGATTCCATGAGCAAATCCTTTGTTCAAAGAAAGAAGCATTAATGGAAACCCCAGAGAATGCATTTTGTTTTGCTGATTGGTGGTGTTTCGATTTAGGAATTATGAGCCTTCTGATACCAGGGTTTTTTGTTGGTTTTTTTTTTTTGTTTGTTGTTTGGTTTTTTGTTAAATGTTCAATAAAAGCATTGTAGTCACATGTTCTGTAAATTTCTGGGACTCATTGGTGACCATTTGCTGATACACTTGCATAGAAATTCTACTTTAGTTAAGACTAGATAGTGATAATATGCTGCAGCTGCTTCTAGCTACGTGTTGCTTTCGCTACAGCTGGGAACAACTGAATTTCTCAGCAAGCAATGATTAGCATTTTCATCTTGACAAGCACTTTACTGTCTGAATACCAATGTCTGAATGATTGTTTTTGCCAAGCAAGGCATAAACAGCTATTGCATGTATCGCTTGTAGTGAGCTTCTGCTTACTGGAAACATTGGATCAAATACTTGCACACTTGATTTTTTTTATTTTTTTATTTTTTTTAATTATATTGGAAGTAATCTCCTCTAATTTGTAGTTGCAGGGAAAAAAAAGTAGTTTTATGTGCCTAAGTATGCTAAGTCAACTAATTCCATTATGAAATGCTAGATGTCTGAAAGAGCATTTAATGTCAGGTGTCGTGATCTAATATGTTAGTGGTTCATGCCAGTGCTCCCAGCTACATGCAAATTAACAGTATTCAAGTGTAACCAGACAGCATTTATAGTCTACAGATTAGCATAGCCTGAGAAAAATCCAATTATCGTTTCCTTGGTTGTTTGCCTTCATTATATTTTTGTTTCAGGGTACTTTTTTGTTAAAAAAATTAGAATTGGAGAACTTAAACGGGGGAAGTTCAGGTTAGCTATAAGGAAGAAGCTCTTTACTGTGAGGGTGGTGAGGCACTGGCACACGCTGCCCAAAGAAGTGGTGAATGCTTTGTCCCTGGCAGTGTTCAAGGCCAGGCTGGACAGTGCCTTGGGTGACCTGGTCTTAGGTGAAATGTTCCTGCCCATGGCAGGTGGGTTGGAACCAGATGATCTTAAGGACCTTTCCAACCCAAACCATTCATTGATTCTATGAATATATGTAAATAGCAAATGATAATGTGAGTTTCCAGGAACAAGTATGAGTGTACTTTGTGCATCCTTTCAGTAAAAGAAACATCTTGCAAATTAAGCCCAAGTACCAGAGACTGGGGGCATAGAAGTTAAGCTTAACAATGTCTGTATGCTTTGTTGCAAAATAAGCTTAAATCAAGACCAAGTTATGCTCCTGGACCCATTTCAGCTGTTTGCGAAAAGCCTCTGTCAGGGACAGAGCATCTGTAGGAAGCTATCTTGTGGAGAGCTGAAAATAAGTATTTTGTGAGGGGGATGGTAGCTACAGGTGCTTCTGCTTATGCCCTTTTTTTCCTTCTGTATGGTCAGGAATGCTGCTGAAATTAATATTCTGCAGCATGACTATAATGCATTACCAAAGTGTGCATTATAGCCATTGACATGACTGTGAGAATTGTTCATAAGAAAATACTGTGCAAATGATCATACCTGATTATGGAATATGGACTATACCTACATTTGTTTAAATAATACTAGAACTATATTCATTAGGTTGATACAGGCAGGTATAACCATGCCATGTTTAGTTAGGGTGTTCAACGTATACAGGTTGCTTCTCTGAAACAGATTTGGTTCCAGGCTGGAGGGGGGATTAAATTGTAGCTCAGATCCAATTTATTGCAAAACATGAGTTTGGACTGGTAGGCCTTAAGCTTTTGGGTAAGGGTTGCAGGTTACCAGATGCTGATAAGCCAAGTTGCCTTTCCAACAGATTTCTGACTGTTCTGAAGGATTTGAAATTGTCCAAATACACTAGGAACAGTGTGTTTAAGCACAGAAAATCATAGCGTTTCATAGAAATCTCTCTAGCTGTCAACAAATGTAGCCTTTTGTTCAGGCACTTTGTTGTTTATTTGATTTTCATCTGTATCTGAGTCAATAGGAAAGAAAAGTGTTTGGAAATCACTTAACAGGGAATGATATTAATAGCAGTCATTTGAAATGAATTAGTTTGCCAGCTGTTCAAGACATTCCTCTGAACAGTGTCATCTGACTTTCCTGGGTAATCAAGGAGGACTGATTGTGGCTGAGCCCCTATCCTGTGAGACTAAGGGTGAGAAGGAGTCATATCACAATAAAAATCAGCGGAAAAAAAGGCACTTACAGGTATCTGTGAAGAATTTGAAATATAGATAAGAGTATTTATTAACATGAAGAGGTCTTAGGCTTTAGAAAACTCTAAAGGATACAAAAGGCGGTTTGAAGATTGCATGAAGAAATTGAAGACTGCAGATGCAGTAAACGCATGCTCACAGTTATCCATATGTTCATTAACACTGTGAAGATAAAATTAATAAAAAAATAATCATCTAAGAAGATGAAGCAGATCAGAAGTACCACTGAAGGTTTGTTTTTTTGGTTTTTTTGTTTTTTTGGGTTTTTTTGGATGGGGGGACCATCAAAAGCAGGTATAGTCCTCTTTTCATTTGCACATGCATAATTCTTTTTCTTGAAGTGGGAAGACCTTCACAAGGTCTCAGACAGCATTAGTGTTACCCTGTGGATACTTGGTAGAAATACACTGGAGCATAAATGTTTTTGGAGTCCTTGTGAAATGGTGCATTTTCATGGAAGTAGAATCAGGTATTGTGAAGAAATCTTTCACCGAAGTTAGACTAAGGTGAATGAGGGAGAAGTACGTATAAGAAAATCCAAAATTAACGTGGTGTTGAATTGCTGCCAAAGGCCCTTGTGACATAAGTGGACAGGGAATGCATCATTTCCTTGCAAAAAAATGAAGTTCAAATGTTTCTCACTCTGTTGCAACTAGAGTTCTAAAAGTATGAAATGCATGTAACCAGGAACTATTTTCACATCTAGGGTGCTTGAACTCTAAACCAGCATTTTAGTTTGTTGGCAAACTATGTCCTTTGCTTTCACATCATTCCTCTTTGAAAAGATGATGTATCCATAATTCGTTCTTAGAATGGAATTTTACATGCTACCCTACAGATACTGGTCTCGCTTAAAAAAACCCACAACCAACCAAAAATCCTTCCAACCCTGTCCTCCCCCTACCACCCAAAACAAAGCCCAAAAGCTATACCCAACCTACTTTGTGTTGTCATCCCTGTCCTCTTGCCGCACTCCAAAGTGATAAGGGTTTCCTTAGGTGAGGGTTCTGTTGTTCTGTGAGACTGCTATTAAATGGCTGCCATCTGGAGAATGAGGGTCAGGTGCTTAAAAGAATTTTTCTCAGCTGGTATTTCATGCACAAATCTAAGTCCCTTTACTACATTGAACCTGCTCTTTTGGTTTTTATACTTTAGTTAATAATTACACTTAATACGAATGTAAATGGTGCTAATAAAGCTTCTGTTTGAGAGGAGTATAAAATGCTGGGATAATCATAGAATACTTAGGGTTGGAAAGGACCTTAAGATCATCTAGTTCCACCCCCCCTGCCATGAGCAGGGCACCCACACACTAAACTATGTGGCCCAAGGCTCTGTCCAGCCTGGCCTTAAACTCCTCCAGGGTTGGAGCATTCACAACTTCATTGGGCAACCTATTCCGGTGCCTCACCACCCTCACTGTGAAGAACTTCTTCCTTAGATCTAACCTAAGTTTCCCCTGTTGAAGTTTAAAGCCATTCCCCCTTGTCCTACCACTAGAGTCCCTGATGAAGAGTCCCTCCCCAGCATCCCTGTAGGCTCCCTGCAGATACTGGAAGGCTGCTGTAAGGTCTCCACGCAGCCTTCTCTTTTCCACGCTGAAGCGACCAAGCTTTCTCAGCCTGTCTTCATACGGGAGGGGCTCCAGTCCTCTTATCATCCTCGTGGCCCTCGTCTGGACTTGCTCCAGCAGCTCCATGTCCTTTTTATATTGAGGACACCAGAACTGGACACAATACTTCAAGTGAGGTCTCACAAGAGCAGAGTAGAGGGGCAGGATCCCCTCCTTTGACCTGCTGGTCACGCTTCTTTTGATGCAGCCCAGGATACGGTTGGCTTTCTGGGCTGCAAGCGCACACTGCCTGCTCATGTTGAGTTTCTCATCAATCACCACCCCCAAGTCCTTCTCCGCAGGGCTGCTCTGAATCACTTCTCTGCCTGGACTGTAGCTGTGACTGGGGTGAGGCAGACATATGAATGTGTGAAAGAGTAAATGAGCTGATAATCTAAAATAATTGCCAAGAATATAAATACAGGAAGTCTGAGGTATTAGTGTAATGAGGGTCTTAATGGGGAAGTGAAGGAACAGTGATTTTCTGAACTTCTGAGTTGTTTGTGAAGAACTAGAATGTGATGAAATTCAGAAGACAGTCGTAACCTTCAGGAATATCAGAGCACTGGGTGTTAATGTTCCCGTTGGGACTCAAAGAGTTTCTGGTCTAGTTAGTTTGGGGCAAAAAGTCAAAGAACAGGTTGCCCAAGGAAGCTGTGAGTGCTCCATCCGTAGCAGCGTTCAAGGCCAGGTTGGATGGAGTCTTGGGTGACATGGTTTAGTGTGAGGTGTCGTACCCATGGCAGAGGGATTGGAACTAGATGATCTGAAGGCTCTTTCCAACCCTAACTATTCTGTAGTTCTGTGACTAATAAGTAATGGTCTTAATGAAGAGAAGGTAAGATTTTGGTGGTTATAAAGAAAAGCTATTTATTCTCTCATACAGAAAGCAAGTGTCTGGAACTAATATAGGCTGAGTATTGTGTTCAGCATCCTTGATGGGGTCAGCCATGAGTCACTGCTGGCCAGGAAGTCATCAGTCAGGTGGAAAGGTGTCAGCCTGTGTTGCTTGTTGGAATGTGGTGATTCTTGATCTTTCTGAATGGGTATCTTTCAGCTTATTTTGTTTTCTCTCTCAAGTATTTATTTTCATGTCTGTGTTTTTCTCTTGCATTATAAACTACTACCAACTCAAAAGATTTTCTTTTCTATTTTCTTTGCTTCTATTTTCTAAAAATCTTACAAATCTTTACTTTATATATTTTGTGTCAATTCAGCAGTAGTCTTTTGCTTTGAAGCTGAGCCAGGGTCATATAGCTGTGCTTTGCAGAATTTGGCCTTATATTAGAGACAGTTGATCCTTATTAGACTGAATCCTGGATGACAGTCTGTCTACCTGAAAAACAAACACAATGATACACTTATTATTTTGTTCCTCCTTCCCCACCCCCCAAAGGATTTTCAGCATAATAGAGGAGCTTTGAGATGTTTTGATGAAACGTGACAGTTGAATTAAAAAACATGAAAGTAGTCTAACTACAGTTAATACTAATTGCTCAGATCTATGAGAAATTCTGTATTGGTGCATCTAAGCAGCACAGACTTAATTTAGTAGTTTCTATAAATTATTAAGGTTCAGTAAATCATACACCAGGTTAAGATCCTACTTGCTATTACATTTTCAGATATGAGTCAGCAGCTTTATAACTGTGGCCATCTGAATTTCAAATGTTAAATGTATTTTAACACTGCTCTAGAATACATAAGAAATGATAGGTCACCCTTTTAAAAATTTACCTGTGCCTGTGTAATTTGATGTATGTAACATGATCTGTTAATGCATATCAGGTTTGTACTGTGCAATTTTACAATGTAAAACATAGCACAAGCTTTATTTTTTTTCCATATTTCCACCTACAAAGTCACTGACTGATAGTTCCATTTCAAAGGCAAAGATCTAGCTTTTTGAGAAACTTCAAACATAGCAATACTATTTTTCCTAGATGTGTACAAGGCCAGGCCTCACTTCAGGCACAGCTTTTCGTGGAACTGTGCATCATCCTTAACTGGTATCGGCTAAGGAGTATAATCAAGCATCTGGCCTCTCATCCTGAAAGGCCATTTTTTTGAAGGAAGCAGTCTGCCTATAAAATCTGGTATTTTTCTTCTATCTTTGTCCAGTGACTTGTCAGTAATGATAATCAGAATATATTTGTACACATCATTAACATGTTTGCATTTACATGTGAACTAATATGTTGATAAAGTCTTTTGAATGATGTTTAAGGAATAGAAATTTAAACCAATAACCTTCTCTTAATACAGACGTCCAGGTTAAGGGTTTACTAAAGATGTTAAACCTAAAAGCAGATCATGTAATACTGTCTTTATATATGATTGTTTCAATTTTGAGATAAAGAATAATCTTAAATTCCTTTCATATTATACTTTTAATCCACCATCTAAATTTTGAACTGTTTAATACTTGTGTAGGATGGTTTTGGAGTTAAAAATCTATTTTGAAACATCACTTTATGAAGTAATATGACCAAAAAAAGATGAGCCAGAAGACTAATTTGATGACAGGAAGAATCTTGATTTAAGATACTTGAATAAAGTGCTTGGGATTAAAAAAAAAAAAAATAATAGAAGCTGCTCTGATAGTGGCTTTGTCATGAAGCATTCCTCTGATGGATCTGTAAAAATAGAACAGGGACCAAATGCTGTGCATACAACTTGTATTCATATTGTATAAAAAGTTTCGTAAGTACTTCAAAACTGGATACTGATTCAGAGCTGGGAAAGTTAGCAAAATTAATAGTGTATTGAAAAGAATGCTAGAGGCTTGTTTTTTCAGAGAGAATTTATTTCAGAATATTTATAGCGACCAAGTGAGCAGGTGATAGGTACAGTCATTAAAATGTATTTAGATATTGCACTTTTGAAAGTGTGGTTTGACATAGGGCAACATAATCAATTTTCCCAGAAACAATGCAGAGAGAAGATGTTGCATTTACTGTTGAAAAGCATCA
Source organism: Nestor notabilis (assembly GCF_000696875.1). Lineage (NCBI taxonomy): Eukaryota > Metazoa > Chordata > Aves > Psittaciformes > Psittacidae > Nestor > Nestor notabilis. The sequence continues at coordinate 24,973 of NW_009930978.1, forward strand.
CTGTGCACTAAAAAAACTTACATGGCATTAAAAGCACTGCTTGTGTCAAGCCAGGTAAATGCTTCTGCTGGTAATGAAGAACAGTCAGTTATGCTACCTATAATAAAACCAAGTTAGTCTCCATAGGCAGGAATTGACTTTATAAATCCATACAAAGTAGCATAGTGTTTTCATGTTGTCAGACAGTATTGTCATAAGACTGGGCAGGGAAAGGCAAATAGCAAGACTCTCCAAATGAGGAAAGCTTTGTGACCAACAGTAAATGGTAACACTGGGATACAGCCAGCTGTTAAAAAGACAGGCTCTCAAACACTAAACTGCATTATTTATGTTGACACTAACTACCAATGACAGCTTCAGAAATTGAAGATGCTAAGGCAAAGCTACAGAGCTGATTTTCTGTTCAGAGGGTTTCAAGGAACAGTGAAGAAGAGTGATGCAGTGTAGAAGATAATGAGGAGAGCTAAATAGTCTTGCTACAGAAAAGAGACAACTCATTCTTTTTTCAAGTGCTGAGATGATTTGTGGAGTACTATGAGTGAAAAGTTCAGGCAAAATTCTAATTAAAAAACCTGGGAAATGCAATAAATGTTTAGTAAAACCTGTGAAATTCAAGATCTTGTTTTACAGAGCATATACTTCAGTTTATGGACCAGCTAAGTACATCTTGTGAGGCCACTCAGTCTCTTTGTTGATGTGAAAAAGATGAAGGGACAAGAGGGAACAAGCCTTAAAGACTTTTACTGGGAATTGCTCACAGCAGGTTAAAAATGCTCTTATCAGGAAGGAATTGGGGAAAAATTGGAGTGGTAGGGTATGGAAGAGTTTATAAGGATATTAATAGTATTGTGCACAGCATAGAGCCATGAAGTATGACTTAAGATACCTGCATACTTCCCAGTTGTCACTAGACTGTTCTGTTGTATGAATTAGAAAACTGGGAGACTCCACAAATTTTAATTGTAATCACAGTCTGAGCAGTTATCATTGAATGTTGGGAGGGGGGAGGAATCACCTTTCCCCACTATGGCAGCATGTGTGACTTCTAAAAAGAATATCAGCAACTTTGTCAGTAATTCAAGCATAGCACAGGTGCCTGTGAGTACCTCACTGTAACTAAATATTAACTGAAGATAGTGTTGATCTGAGGTATTTGCCTGTGATATTTCAGTGTGGTTGATGCTTGAGGGTGATTTATGATTTCATTTGTAATCAACACAAATAATTGGATATAAAATCAGAGAACGGAAGCTTTTCTTTAACCCTTGTATATGCACTGTGGTGATTCCCTTCACAAGGTTTGTGCATAAACCTTTATTTTGTTGGAACAGTATGGCATTTACAAACTGACTTGTGATCAGTGTTAAGAACTGGGGATGGGCTACTTGGGAACAGAGCTAAGGGCCTCTTCACGTTAAGTGAGACTGATGTGGAGTTTACCTAATGCTAGAGCATTTCAGAGCTTTGATAATGTTTCATTTTTTAGTATTGTTGCTGGGGTTTTTTTGGGTGTTGGGATGGGAGTTTAGTTGATATAGTTACATAAACTACTGAGCTCAAGGGATGGTGATACTGCTATTTGTACTTATTAAAAGCAGTAATTAGCAGGCTTATATTGTAACAATCTTTGATTCTATCACATGGCTGACTTGCTATGGAAAATAAATTATTGTATCAGAATGAGTGAGGAGCATTATTCTCCTCTTGGTTGTACTTTTTTCTTGTCTAAGATGAAGAGTTGTTTTGTTTATATGGATGTAAACTCATCTTGTTAAACAAAAAAAAATCACAGATCCTACAAAACCAAATTTGCCTACTTCTGAGAACTTTTAATAGACTGTGATAACAAATCTGTGATAGTAGTAATATGGTAAACAGTAAGTATGGTAATATAGTAAGATGCCAATAAAGCTCACTGTTGAGAGTACAAAGGAAAAGGTTAGAACAGCAAGGGAAATACTCACGTAAATACTCACTCTGTGCCTGAGTGGTGTCATTGCAAAGTGTTGAAGTTCTTTTCCTCTTCTAGGTGCCAAATAACTATACAATGAAATAAGAGATTAAGATCAGAGATCATTATTCTAAAAAAAAAAAATAAAAAAAATATATATATACTTTTTGGTGGGGTGGGGAAGAGAGAATGAAATAAGCCTTCTGTTGTGCTTGTAAAAGCTGTTTCTGGACAAGGTGGAGGCTGTCATCTCTTGTCTTCATCTGTTGGTGTTGAGTTAAATTTCTGCTGTTCTCAGGTTTGATGTTGAAATGACCAACTTGCATTGTCTTACTTTGGTCTGAATGGGTACCTGTACTTACGCACTTTGCCCGCCTCGCATCAGTGTCTGTGATGAAGCTAGAGGCAAGCTTTACCTGGATCACAGCACTGAGAGTGCCTGATGTCAAAGATATTTTTAATATTTCATTGAATAGATAAGGGCATATGAGGAAATGTCTTCAGTTTAAATATGGCCACAGCTGACAGATGTAGTTCAAAACGATGTCATATTTGTAGTGCTCCTTAAGCATGTAAAAGGTTCTAAGTGCTGTGTATTAACTGCTCTTTTCTCCTCTTCTGCTTTTAGATTGCAGATGAGCCTTCCGAAGGAAGTAACATGTGATGTGTCACTTGAGAGGGTTAAAATCAGACTCTTACTATACGAGAAAATGCAGCTTTGAGTTTTTGTGAAGTCTTGGAAAGCCTTTCTGAAGGATGAAATCCAAAACTGACAGCCAGGAGTCTGCTTCTGTCTGTTTCTTCTTTAGTGGCTGGCTGAGAAAGAGGCCTAGAAAGCTGTAGATCTTTTCATGGTTTTGTTCTCTGTTACTTCTTTCCCCTGTTCACTGTAAAATGTTTTAGCTATAGACTGGCTTAGCATATGCTGGGAGTTCAGAGTTGGAAGCATTATGTTAATGTAAACACTGACCTGTTTGACATTTAGCTGTATATAAAAGTAGGTTGGACATGGCAGTAATTTAACTAATGATTTTAGGTATTAGAGAAACCTCTATATTTTTACTCACTTCTGCAGGAAAACAGTGTGTCAATAGTCTGTCTAGGTTTTTTTTGTTAAGAGTTTCTAGAGAGGCCCTAGAGGCACAAAGTGATTTAAGGCATTTCTGAATGAGGTTTAAGGCACTTCTTAATCTGATTGATATGACCCTTCAGATCACACTACTCCATGAAAATACCTCATCAATACCCGAGTACGTTTTAAATGGCTTTGCAATACAGAACCCATATTTGCTTCTCTTACTCTGAAAGTTGTGATGCAGAGAAGCAAAGGTTATTTACAAACAGTCATATGTGTGCCCCTGTCATGGTTTAAGCCCAGCCGGTAACTTGGAACCACGCAGCTGCTCGCTCACTCCCCCTCTGCTTCTTCCCCCCGCTCCCAGAGGGATGGGGAGTAGAATCGGAGGAATGTAACTCCCATGGTTTGAGACAGCAGCAGTTCAGTAACTAAGGTATAACACAAACCACTACTGCTACCACTAATAATAATGATAAGGGAAATAACAAGGGGAGAGGATACAATTGCTCACCACTTGCTGAACGATACCCAGCCCGACCCGAGCAGCGATCTGGCCTTCTGGGTAACTACCCTCCGTTTATATACTGGGCATGACGTGCTGTGGTATGGAATAGCCCTTTGGCCAGTTTGGGTCAGGTGTCCTGTCTCTGCTCCCTCCCAGCTTCCCCTCCTCCCTGGCAGAGCATGAGACTGAGAAAGTCCTTGGTTGTAGTAAACGTTACTGAGCAACAACTAGAAACATTGGTGTTATCAGTGTTGTTCCCAGGCTGAAAGTCAAAAAACACAGCACTGCACCAGCTACTAAGAAGGAGAAGAAATGACTGCTGTAGCCGAACCCAGGAGAGTCCCCAACCACCAGCTGGATGTGTGCTTACACAAATATATTTTAAAAATTGCTAGTGGATTGCAAGAGAAACAGTCTTATAATAAAAACATAAACATCTGTTCATGGAAGCGCATTCAAGTAGACTCTATCTTCAGTGAGCAATCCAACCCAGTGCATTGATGTCCAGCTTGTTAAATCTTATTGTGTGCCTGTTAAAGCATACACATTACTTACAAGTTGAACAGACTATTCAGAATGCTCTTTTTGCTAAAACAAAGATTGATTAATCGCATAGAAAGTCATTTCTGTCCTGTATTTCATAAATTTCTGCCTTGTATCAGTTCATGAATGTTTGATATGCAGAACATGCTTCATTGAAATAACTAATTACAAATACTGTGATATATTGAACAAACTTTACTGGACATTTGAAAGAAATATCTATTCCATAGTAATTTGAACACAGATTGTGTTTTCTTTTTAGAAATTCCATACAGTGTAATAAATTCTCTGCTTTGATTGCGTGTTAACCTTAGAAAAATTATACCTCTGGGAAGGCCTCCCACTGGTATATATGGCTTCTGAATTTGGTGACGGTACAGCTGCAGGTAACTGTCATGACAAAAAAAAAGAAGGCATAATCTGTATTGACGTTTATGCGAGATCCAGAGACTTTGGTCTGTAGACATTTTCATAAGGCACCAACTCCTAATAAAGGTCCTTCTAGACTAAATTATATGACATGTGTTATCCATTTATGAGCAGGAGGAGATGTCCTTAACTGTTTTTAGGCCTGGGACCTAAAGAAACCTATAATTATCTTTTTTCTTTTTTTTTTTTTTTTTCCTAGGAACTTTTTATCAGGCTTCTTGGCTGAAACATTTAGATACAGCCCCTGTTTCAAATGGGAAGAAAACTCCCAACGTTCTAAGTCAAAAGCACTTTAATATTCCTGAGCCTTGCATCCAGTCTAATAAGGAAAACTCTAAAATCTTGTGACCAACATGTAGGACTCTGCTGCTGTCTGGTAGCTGATTTTCCTAAGAAGGTAAAAGGTATTAACCAGCATCAGGAAATCAAAGAGGGTGTATGTTTAGAGACCAGTGGGTCTAGCTCTGACTTTGAACTACAGAGAGAGCTTGTATTTTTTTGGCTTATATAAAAAGTAGTGTCATTTTAAATTTTAAGCTGGTTTTATCGTGTACTTGCCCTTCAAGGTCTAAAAGGTCTCTGCTTTCTGTAATCCTTTTCAATTCAGGGTTTAAGTTGCTGGAACATCATTCCTTTCAGTCTGGTCTTTGTGTTTGAAGAAAGTCCTGTTTTTTCCACCTGAACACAGAGATGCTCAAATACTGCTTTTTATTCAATTTAGGGCAAAACTGCTGTTAATTACAGTAAGATATAGATTGTGCTGCTTATGAAACTAACCATCTCTGACAGCAGTCTTAAGTATTCTAACTCTTCTTCCTCCGTGTAATTGAATTGTGATACTGCTAGCATGTACCTGCACAGCAGTCTGATTCTGGAGCACATAGTGACTCTTCCAGAACCAGGCTTATAGTAGAAATGGAGAGAGAAAGTATGTTCAATTCATATGGGGCTTTTTGCTTTTTATTTTAGAGTTACATTATGTCATATACTTCTAAATAATTTAAATGCAACGAGAGAGTACTATTTTCTATTAAAATTAAGATGATCAGAAGTCTAAAAAATCTTGTTTATGTGCTTTCAAAGTTTTCTGACAATTGAGGTAAAACGCCTGAATTGTTGGGTAAAAACCAGTCTGAAGTAGCGTTTTGTTTAGCACTTCCTGCCCATGCACATCTCGAAATCTACTGCTACAAGCGCTGTAACCTTCTAGCAGTGGAATCACGAGATTTTTTTGTTTGTTTACCTTTATGTATTTTGAACTTTCAGATTTTTCAAAGATGTTCCATAAGAATTTTGCATGTGAAAATGTCTTTGAAATGGTTCTATCTTCTTAAATGTTTGAAGACTTTACTTGTCTGATCTGCAGCTAAATTTGCCTCTACAGTCTTTGCTACACTTTATCGCTTGTAAAAGTCCAATTGTTTCTCCTGCGGGACAAGTTCATACTACGTATCTGATATGCTTTGCTGTGTGAATTGGAAAATAGAACATAATAGGTTAAGAGTAGGTGAGTTGTTTCACATGCCGTTCAGAGCTACAAATACTTTCCTTGCTTTTTTTTTTTTTTAACGCAGCTGTTACTTTATTATCTAAACATGAGATGCATTGCTTTCAGAAACCTTTTAAATTGGTACTGTAAACAACTCAATACAGTTTTGAACTGTCCTTTGTCCTACAAAGTCATTGTACTTCTGGTTCTTTAGAAAATGGTTTTGGTAGCAATATTTTGTCTCATAAAGAATTCCCCTTGAGAAAAATTTAATGTGAAGGATTTTAGAAGTGGATCTATTTAGAAAGAGTTGAAATTACAATTCCTGACTGTAAATAAAGGAGCAACTTAAAGGAATGTATGCCACAGTTTTGTCAATCATTGTGTTCTGAAATTTCACTGGCATTTCAATATATGAATTTACTTCTTAATATTATAATATTTCAATTATATTTTATTATGTTCAGCCTGTACTTCTACAGCTTAATTTTGAGGTAGTGGTGGCAAATGTCTGGCAAATATTTTTAACTGTGTAATAAGATAGTTGCACAGTTAAACTGTGATATCTGTAATATATTTTGGTACGTGTTATGATCCTGGATGTTAGTGCTTAGAAGTACCGTGATATATATTTCTCTGCATCAGTTCAATAGCTTGTAACCATCTGAAGTAATTGGCATTGAGATAGAGAACACGTCAATGATAATGAAGAAATTATAGTAGGACTTGCTCTTTTTTTGGAAAAAGTAAAAAAGATTAAAATAAATCTAATAAATATAGCACCAAATAAGAGTGACAGGTCTGAGAGCCATATTTGTTAAAGTGCACTGACGAATACATGTGCATATGAAATTAAATGGAGATTTGAACACTTTATAGTTAATAAAATAACCTAAACATAAACCAAATGGTCTTGAAAAAATACTGAATGCGTTTTATAGCAGAGGTTTAAATGATGTAAGCCCTGAGCAGAGTAAGTTACAAGGCTTAGTTATATGAGAAGTTACCATTAGATAATGAAACTGCCTGCTGACCTGTGTTAACTGTTCAGGTATTCATTCTTTCTCCATAGCAAATGGAAGATAACTTACTGGTATAGCATATTCTCAATATTTGATTATAGTGAGGTGGCTTGAATTCGAGAATAGGGATGAGAAAGGATGAAACACAAACTTGAGTTCAAATTAGGAATTGGAGACATTAGTATAAAATAAAATACAGACCTGGGATTGGACCTGATTTTTTGTCTTTCAGACTGGAGCATGAATAAGAGTTACACTTTATTTTGCTCAGTAGCCATTGGCACATTTTTGTGACAGTTGTGAATGATTGTGGCATGTTCCTAGTGGGATATTAAACTGGTATGTGTACTGTTGGTATGTGTTCCATTTAAGTTCTCACATCAGTTGCAGGGTTACTGTATAAGAAGCCCGGAAGACACCTTGGTCTTCCCTGAAGTTGGCCTTTCCCTCCCCTTTTCTTTGAACTAATGATTTAATGATTTTTCAAGTGATCTATTAAAAAAAGAGAAAAGGGAAAGCCTATATAGTGAGAGGTGGTGTACTTTTCTTCTCATTGTAGTATAGAGTAACCTGTATCTTGGCAGTTAAAGCATGCATTTAGGAGCTAGGAAGCATGTTTTGGTTTATTTGTGTAGGTGGATGTTCGTGGTTTTTTTTTTTGTTTGTTTGGTTTGTTTTTTTTTTTTTTTTTTTTGTTTTTTTTGGTTTTTTTTTTTTTTTTTGTTTTTTGTTTTTTGTTTTTTCCTTTTTGCAAGAAGGAAGTTTTCATGAATGTCATCTGTCCAAAGCTACCAAAGACAACATAAGGGAGTTGCCGTTTTTGCTACTGTGATTGAATTAGATCTGTAAGAGCAGAGCATTCCAAATATGAATGTGTTTCTGGGTTGGAAAGTCTGGATTTGGCAAAATCAGTCTGTTGGTCATGCCCATTATAACATAGCTATTGCTGACTGCAGGAAGCTTCCAATAATGCCAGTTTACCATCTCTAAAATTAAATGTTTAAGTACTGAAAAGCAGAGTTCATCAAGAAAGTTTCTCAATAGTCAAGTATTTCCAGTATTTTGTAAAGCATGTAACACAGAATTGAAACTGATGTGTGCTAAAGTGGGAGGAGGAAAAGGTTGAACTGTAATTTCTGCAGTAAGAGGAGTCTCTTGCTGAATCATTTTATTGTTCCTAGAAGAAACATAAAGTTGCTCACAAATACTTGCAGATGGAAACCTAGGACTGGATTGTATCTATTGGAAGTAGATCAGCTGTGTGCCGTGTTCCCTAGGTAAGGCTTATTTACACTGGCCTGAAATGCTTTGTACCTTCACCAGAAAGTTTGGTCAGGAAAAGATGACTGTTGGAGCCTGGCGAACTTTATTAAATAACCTTGTTACTCAGATGCTGGAACTACAGGTTCTGTTCTGTGTTGGTGTTGTGGGGGAGGATGAAAGAAAGCATTCACATGTCTAATCACCATGCTTCAGGCTCACCTGGGAAATGCGAAATGAAAGGTGAACAGATCTTAGACTTCACTTTCATGTCTATTCCATCAGTTTTATTCAAACTAGAATTGCTTAAGTAACAGAGATTGATGCATACCAGAATGTTGTACAGCCTTAACTGGCACACTTGCTCAAGACGTGGAAATCTGAGTTGAAGACTTAGTGTTGAATTAGGCAGAGAAGGCTTAAATTTGAAATGTTTTGGTTCAAAGCTAAACTGTACCCACTCATCCATATTCATAATTTGTTGAAAGCACTGTATCCCATGATACTCGTATCTTATGTAGTAAGTTATTCAACTTACAGATCCTGTATTGACTTCTGCAGAAGTCAGAAGTTCAGTTATGTAGCTAATGGAAACATCTCTGTTTTGCCATTCTGTGATAGTGTCAGAACAATAAAAAAGAAAGCCTTTAAAAATGGGAACATAAGAATAAATGAAAAAGATCTGACAGACACTGCATGATTCGTTTCTTTTAAAGCATTGGATTGTTTTACCTCTTTGCTATTCCCACTTTTCTTATAGTTGGCAGTAGTGCCTTCCTTACATGCTTTTGTAGCTTTGTAGGAATTAACTTTGAAGTCTTGAGATCTCCAGATCTATTTCCCAAGGGCCCTGTTCTTTCTCATGGCCCCCTTGGTCTTCCCATGGCCCCTCAGGTGCCCTGGGTTTTCTCCCCTCATTTTTTCCCACAACCCCTGGTTTTTCTCAAGGCCCCTGGGTTTTTTTCCTCCAAATCCCGCCCTGGGTTTTCCCACACCAACACCCACCGCTTGTTTGACTGTGCCCCCTCCCCCCTTTTTTTCCCATATGTGCCCCCCATTTTTCCTGTGTCCCCTCAGGTTTTCCCATGATCTGTTGATTTTCCCATGCATGTGGTGCTTTCTCATGTTGCCCAGTTTTGCCCAAGGCCTCCCATGGTCCTCACTACCTGCCCCCCCATTTTTTCACAGTCCCCAGGATTTTTCCACATCCCCCATGTTTTTCTTACAGTCCTTGTTTCTTAACATGGTCCTGTTTTTCCTCAGGGTCCTTGGTTTTCCCATTATTCCAGAGTTCTTCCATGTCTCCATGGCCCCTCATTTTTTTCCCCCACATCTCCCTTGTTTTATTCAGCAGCCCCTTGGTTTTTCCTGTGTCACCCCTCCCTCCCCCCCCGGGTTTTCCCATGGACCTTCATTCCTGTGACCCCCTTGTTTTTCTCATGACTCCCTGGATTTTCCCCCAACCCCTTATTTCTTCCTGCAGTTCCTCAGGTTTTCCCACGGCCCCTTATTTTTTCAGTGCCCCGTGGGTTTTCTCATGGCCCCCTGATTTTTTCCCATGGCATCTCGTTTTTTTCCCACGGCCCCTCAGTTTTCCCGTGGCCTCAGGAGTTTTCCAGGTTCCTCAGTTTTGCCCACAGCCGCTCCTGGTTTTCCCCACATCCCCTCAGTTTTTACCAAGCCTTTTTTTTTTTTTTTTTTTTCCCACAAGCTCCCCTTTTTTTCCCACAGGCACCCTTTTTTCCCCTCACCTCTCCTTTATATTTCCTCAACCAAAAAAAGCCTGACAGGACAGAAAACAAATGTCTGACAAATCTTTAATGTATGACTTTGGGGAATACAATAACGTACAAGATCTGTCTAAAAAAAAAAAAAAAAAAATTAATCAGAAGCATCATTGAAATACTTTTGACAGTTGCTTTTAAAATAACACCATTATAGTAATATTTTTTCCTCCTATTTGTGTTGTCTTTTTGGAGTTGTTAGGTACCTTAGTGGTAAAGGAAGAAAGGTAACTTTATTTATAATAAAATGAAGTTATGCTTAACTACTTAGAGTGCAAGGCAACAAGAACTTTTTTTTTTTTTTTTTTTTGCAAGTTAGACTACATTAAAGATTTTTGTGGAAACTAAATTCTCAGTAGCAAAAATCACTACTGTGTTCTATAGACTTCAGTCGAGAGCTAATTTATATTCTCAGCCATGCATATTTTAAACGACCGAGAATACAAATTTTTTGTAATGTTTTTCTTTTACCTCACTTCCTTTCTCCATGGTTTCCATTTTTAATCCTTCTTCCTCCTGTATCTTACAGTGTGCCTTTTCCAGTTTTCTTTTGCCTTATCTTCAGCCTAGCTTTCGACCTCATCTCTTCTGTTACCTGTATTCCTCTTTGTCTACCTCCCAAACTACTGAAATGCTTCTGTATTCTTAGTGCTGTGTGAGATCTCAAATACACTGTTACATAGTGGTGTGAAGCAATATAGATGTCATGATGGAATAAAAAGCATTAGTAATATTTAGTGTTTCCAGATAAAGGCTGATGAAATTGCAACAGTGAAAGTTGCAAAAATGAAGAATAGTTCCTGTTTGAATTGGTGTGATGTCACTTCTTGTTGGGAAAATAAGTACTTGTGGCAAGTCTTACTTTGGATGAGAGAAGAGTTTTAACTCACTGAACTATAGCTATGTTGTACTGCTTTTTCTGGCTCCAGTAGGTTGTATTGCAAACAGTTTTTGTGAAATCTGTAGAGCAGAAGGAGGTGATACTCGCTGTAAATGACAGACAAAAAAACAGATGCTGTATGTGGTAAAAATCAGAATGCATCTTTCTATATGCATTTGGCAGTTCTTACACATAAGGCTCTAACCTAATCTCGCGCTCTAAAACCAGTAAACTTTTGTCCATAGATAAAAGCACTGTACTTTATAATTAGTTTTGCATATTGGGCTGATATTAGTCAGTTCAAAAAGGAATTTGGAGATTGTTATTCTAAAGGAATTTGGAATTTTCTGGGGATTTTGCATCTAAAGCACATAGGAGTCAGGATCATTGGGTGAGTCTAACACCATGCTCGTAATGTATGAAAAAATGTAGTTATGTGATCAACTCCAGAGTTTTTCTGAGCATGGCTGATATTTTTTATTTTTTAATTTATTTCAGTTTCTATATAGCATACTGACAATTGATTTCTTCCTTGGTTATTTTAGCAAGCCTTAAAAATGCAGAGGTTAATATTGTCTAAAAATCTCTTATTAGACTGAACTGATAAGGATTCTAACTAAATATCAGTTCTTTTTTGTTCTTAATTCAGTGGCATGTAAATTAAAGGTAACCAGGGAAACCAAGAGCTTGCTATACTTACATACATTGCAGAGTGCTTTCTGGAAATAGTGTTCTCCAATCTGTTGTGATCAGTATTCTTTGAGAACACAATATATGAAAATAATCTTAACACACAGAAGAAGCAGGAAGACAGGATCTTTTTAATGTGAAAGTAATCATTCAGTCCTCAAAACTTTTCATTTTGTTCAGAATTTACTGTGAGTACTTGGAAATTACTAGATTGCAAAGAAAAAAAAGAAAGCTGAATGCATAGTAAACTGTTGTGTGTCACAAATTCAGCCTTTTTGAATGATATCACGGGTACCTGTAGATGGAGACACAATTAAGAATGTGGAGTTAAGGATCACTTGCATCTCTAGACTTAGATGCACTAAGGAACATGCAATGTATGTTTCCTTACTCATGTGTAGGTGTAGATTTTCCTGGTACATCTAGCTGTAGAGCAGATTCTCCTTCCATTCTTTCCAAAATCTAGCCAGGCAGAAACTAGTGGCAAGTGTGACTATTTGGGATCTTGATATGGAAGGCACGATAGATGACGCAAAAATAGTAACCCTCCTAGTTTCCTATTAAGAGTGCTGTTGCTGACTTTATGTCCTGGGGATGTTTTGTGGTTATGATGGGCATCCGATCCTCGTGGAGGAAGTGTTAGTGTGTTCTCAGTAGAAGCAGGTGTTGACAGGGTTAATTGTAATAACATATATTGAAGAACCACTATATTTTAAGATGTTTATTGTATGGGATTATACATATAAAGGCAGTGTACTCTTGCATAGGTATTAGTCTCTGATATTTTGGCTATAAATTTATATTCCAACAAATCAGTAATGCCAAACCCATAGTCACTTTGCTTTATTTTGGGGGAGGGGGCTGGAGATGAGGGGTGAAGGGGGACGGTGTGTGGTTAACATGTAGAAGACTAAATCTTTAGCTACTTTTAGAAATAAGCTGTTTCCTTTATATGTTATTCCTGACAGGCCAGAGGGCTTTCTTCATGGTTGACTTCAGAAATGTCCTCCTTTCCTACTGTACCTAATGTGGAACTACCTATACAAGCTAACTTTTAGGATTTGACATTGAGAGTAACATTTCCACTACTGTACTACTAACAGGTATGTGCTGTACAGTCTCTGAAATTAATTGTGACTCCTATGAAGATATTTGGAAAATGTTTCAAAACAAATTAAAAATTAATGACAAAAGTCAGTTTTCTTTTGTGGCTTGTATTCTTTCACCTGCAGATAACTAAAAACCATCAAAGCAAGCAAGCATTAGATTCTAATTTGGAGTGACTTATTGAAGGAAAATAATAACTACATTTCTAATGGTATTTTTTTGACGAATTGTTAGAAGTCATTGGTAAGAGCTGCATCAAGCTTGTTGAGAGCCCTGGCTCTCACCTGACTGATTCAAAGAAATGTGTGGCCTGTGATCATGTAGAAGAAGTAATAACTTTTAAGAGCACATCTAGATTTTTTTTTCTTTCCCCCTTGCAGCATGTGGCAGAATCACAGCTGCTGGTTCTGCCATTCATATTCTGTTGCATCTGTTGCCCAACAGCCATGAAGAATAAGCAGGCAAAAATAGCAAAAAGTCTTACGCATCTTGTATTTGGAAAAAAAAAAACCAAAACCAGACCCAATTCAACCCAGTGATTCAGTTCATTGTTTATGTGTCTGTATATGGTAATCAATGTCATAAATATAGCAAACATGACGTTTTTATCTTTCACTTCAAAATGCCTTCACTTGATTTAAAAATAAAAAGTAAGATGTTGAAAAGGGTCTGTGAAGTTAATTTCTCATGTGAAATTGCTATAAATGATGACAGCAGTAAGTAGGAAACACTTTTTTTTTAATTTATTATTATTTTAACCACCACCTTCTCTCACCTTCCAGTCTTTCTATTTTTGCTCATGTTTAATAGGTATATTTTCACTGTTTAAAGTCTTCCTCTGCATCTGAACATGCAGAGAGGAAGCACCCTTCAGTAGCATGTAATGATCATTTTTTTGACAAGGAAAGCGGGGACTAAAGAAATAATTTGAGGACTAAAATCATGACTGTCTGTTTGGAAAGAGACAAGATGCTTAACTACCTATGCTGAGGATTTGTATTCTCTGTGGTTCATGCAGAGATGCAGTCAGAAACAGTTGGTTTCACTGAGCTAGATCTGGGAGGACAGTACAGCCTGTGACAGGGGACTTAACTACTATTTAAACAGAATCATAGAATCATAGAATAGTTAGGGTGGGAAAGGACCTTAAGATCATCTAGTTCCAACCCCCCTGCCATGAGCAGGGACACCACACACTAAACTATGTTGCCCAAGACTCTGTCCTTAAGCCTGGCCTTAAACTCCTCCAGGGTTGGA
>NW_009930979.1:0-264 GCF_000696875.1 Nestor notabilis
TCATGGTGCTCAGCCTCCCCCCCGCCTGGACACTCCCCCTGAAAAAGGGGGGTTTAGAAAGATTTCAGGGAGAAACTGAGGAAATAAAGAGACGCAGAAAATGACCAGGCTAATGTCCTTCGTCGGGACTGCCAGCGTGGCATCTGCCAGGGCCAAGGACGGGACCCGGCGGGAGACGGTGGGGCGACGGGGCTGGGGCCAGGCGCAGGCGGGAGCGACCCGGCGCCTGGTTTCACACCAATGGGATAAGAAAGAAGGGAAGGG
>NW_009930980.1:0-486 GCF_000696875.1 Nestor notabilis
AAGATGCAGTGCACTATTAGTGCATCCGGAACTGTAATTATTCAGTATATTGAATGCGACCGGACTGATAGTGGTAAATTTGATATCACTCAGAATTTAAGCCTAGCCGCACCCAGCCCCTCTGATATCTGAGGTCCAGCTGGAACGCCAGGGCAAGGGGGTTTATTTTCTGCCAAATTCCCTTACCTCTGAATGCAAGAGTCACAAAGGGCCCCATAGTGACCCGTTCCCTAAGTGACCTACCCGCATTCTGGACTGAAGCTGTGCGAGAAAATGCAGCAGGACCTTCAGATGAGGCCCTCAGTCACGGAAGCATAGCTATATCCCAGCACGCTGCGTGTGTGTATCCTTCATTCTGGGACTCAAGAAAGGTGGGTTTAAGGTTTGTTTTGGGGTGCAGGCAGCATTGGGAGGGACGGAGATGCCTGGGGCTGGGTGGGTTTGGGGGTAGCAAGTGGCTTATCCTGGGGACGAAGGACGTGTTGG
>NW_009930980.1:588-3035 GCF_000696875.1 Nestor notabilis
ATCTGCCTGGGGTTGGTTGGGTTTTGTATTTCTATGTAATTTTCATGTGGTTTAGGGCTCCACGGAAGGATGGAGATGGCAGGAGCAGGGTTGAATCCTGCTTGCCAAATGGGTTATGGGATGCTTTCAGAGGAAAAGGGCTATTGCAGGGCAAATGAGGAAATTTCTCAGTGATGAGGATAGCTGGGAATGAGGTGAACACTAACTCTAAACCTAAATCCTAACGCTTACCATAACTCTAACCCTAACCACAATCCCAAACCCTAACCCTAAAACCTAACGATTAACCCTAACCCTAACCCCTAACCATAACCCTACACCCTAACAGTAACCCCTAACCCTAACCCTAATCCTAACCCTAACCCTAACTCTAACCCTAACCCTAACTCTGCACAACCCCAGCACAGCTACAGGCTGGGTAGAGAAGAGATTCAGAGCAGCCCTGCGGAGAAGTACTTGGGGATGGTGATTGATGAGAAACTTGACATGAGCAGGCAGTGTGCGCTTGAGCCCAGAAAGCCAAGTGTATCCTGGGCTGTATCAAAAGAAGCACAACCAGCAGGTCAAAGGAGGAGATCCTGCCCCTCTACTCTGCTCTTGTGAGACCTGACTTGGAGTACTGTGTGCAGTTCTGGTGTCCTCAACATAAAAAGGACATGGAGCTGTTGGAGCAAGGCCAGAGGAGGGCCATGAGGATGATAAGGGGGCGTTGGGGCTGTTCAGCCTGGAAAAGAGAAGACTGCGTGGAGACCTCAGAGCAGCCCTCCAATATCTGAAGGGGGCCTACAAGGATGCTGGGGAGGGACTCTTCATTAGGGACTCTAGTGGTAGGACAAGGGGTAATGGGTTTAAACTTAATCAGGGGAAGTTTTGGTTAGATATAAGGAAGAAGTTCTTCACAGTGAGAGTGGGGAGGAACCGGAATAGGTTGCGCAAGGAAGTTGTGAAGGCTCCAACCCTGGAGGTGTTCAAGGCCAGGCTGGACAGAGCCTTGGGCGACAGAGTTTAGTGTGAGGTGTCCCTGCTCATGGCAGGGGGGTTGGAACTAGACGATCTTAACGTTCTTTCCAACCCTAACTATTCTAAGATTCTATGCCCATCTGCTGCAGTGACCAAAGCACGCAGTGCGCTGGGGTGACCCACACGTGGTCACAATGGGCCCCATAGTGACCCATTGCCCGGGTGATGCACCCGCATTCTAGCCTGAAGTTGTGGGAGAACATGCTGCAGGGCCTTGAGATGGGGCCATCAGTCAAGGCAGGGTCCCTAGAGCCCAGCACGCTGTGTGTGTGGATCCTTCATTCTGGGACTCTAGAAAGGTGGGCTTTTGGTTTGTCTGGGGTTAAAGGCAGCGTTGGAAGGGACGGAGATGCTTGAGGCTTGGTGGGTTTGGGAGTAGAGACTGGCTTCTTCTGGGTTCCAGGGATGTTTGGAGGGAATGAGATTGCTGGGGTTTGTGAATCTTGGGGTAACCAAGTGGGTTTTCGAGCGTGTTTAAGGTGCCAGGGGGGCTGGGAGGGATAAAGATGCCTAGGGTTGGTTGGGTTTTGGGTTACCGTGTAATTTTGGGGTGGCTCAGGGCTCCCGGGAAGGATGGAGATGGCAGGAGCAGGGTTGGATCCCGCCTGCCAAATGGGTTATGGCAGGCTTTCATGGACCAGGGCAATTATGGAGCGGATGAGGAAATTTGGCAGTAATGGAGACATGTGGGAATGAGGTGAAACCTAACCCTAAGCCTAAACCCTAACCCTAAACCCTAAACTTAACTCTAACCCTAACCCGGAACCCTAACACTAAAACCTAATGCTTAACCCTAACCGTAACTCCTAACCATAACCCTACAACCTAAAACTAACCAGGAATCCTAATCTTAACCCTAATCATAACCCCTAACCCTAACCCTAACCCTAACCCTAACCCTGCTCTGTGCCATGTCATCTGCTGCAGTGACAAAAGCAAGCAGTGCAGTGGGGTGTCCCACATGTAGTCACAAAGGGCCTAAACTGTAACCCTAAACCCAAACCCTAAACCTAAACTTAACTCTAATCCTAACCCAGAACCCTACACCCTACGACTAGCCTCTAACCCTAACCCTAATCCTAACTCTAACCTCTAACTCTAAACTTAACCCCTAACCCTAACCCGAACCTCAACCCTGCCCTGTGCCATACCCATCTGCTGCAGTGACGAATGCCAGCAGTGCAGTGCTGTGTCCCACGTGTGGTCACAAAGGGCCCCATAGTGACCCATTGCCCGAGTGACCTACCCACAGTGTAGCCTGAAGCTGTGGGAGAACGTGCTGCAGGGCCATGAGCTAGGGCCATCAGTCAAGGCAACGTCGCTATAGCCCAGCACACTGTGTGTGTGGATCCTTCCTTCTGGGACTCCAAAAGGTGGACTTTGGGTTTGCTTCGGGATACCAGTGTCCTGGGTTCAGCTACAGCAGT
>NW_009930981.1:0-3375 GCF_000696875.1 Nestor notabilis
CTCCTCTCCTCTCCTCTTCCCTCTCCTCTCCTCTTTCTCCCTCTCTCCTCCCCTCTTCTCTCTCTCCTGAGCCTGACAAAACCCAAAGGCAACCCCTCCGCCTGTCCCAGCTCTCTTTGCCACGGTGCAAACCCCCCAGTGCGAGGTCCAACACAAGCTGCTCTGCCACAGCAAAACCCTGCATGGTGCTTGGCATGGCCTCATGTCTGGGGAAACCAACCCTGGAGGATAGATAGATAGATAGATAGATAAGATAGATAAATAAGATATAAATAAAACCTAAGCCAAGCCAAACTGGTTTGAGCACCCTCATGCAGGGGAGCTTCCTGTTGAAGGCAGGTTCAGACACCATCTCAGCTTCTATTCCCGGCCCCAACCGACTTCAGGAACGCAACAAGCCCAACGCCTGCCGTGACTGGGTCCTGTTGGGCCCTGCCTGATGCCTTTGGTAGCGGGGGGATGGTGCTGGTGGTGAGGCGACCTTCCAGTGTCCTCCCAGGTGCTGGTGCTACTGGAACTGGGTACATTGCTCCCACTGGAGATGCACAAAGGTGCTGCACGCACCAGACATGCACAAACTGAGCACACAGAGTGAGCACCAGCTACAGCACAGGCTCAGCAGGAGCACAGCACTGAAAAAATCTGCTGCAGAATGTGGGGGTCCTGAGAGAGGCCAGGATCCTGAGGTACCCCCTCATGGTGTATGTGGCCATGTCTTCCTCTTCCAACAGCTCTTCATCACTGTCATGTCCCAACTCATCCTCCTGGGTCAAGCCCAAGTGCTGGCCTGGAGTGATGCAGGGAGGAGAGGGGTGGCCTGACCCAGCGTGGGCAGAGGAAGATCCCCAAGAAGACATCACGATCTCCAGGAAGACATCATCATCTCCAGGAAGAGATCACAGACTCCAAGAAGGCAGTCAGTCTCAAGAGGAGGAGCTTGGGCAGTGTATGTGCACAGGCTGGGAGATACACGGAACGGCCCCACTAGAGGGAGCGAGAAGATCAGTATCATCGTCGGAGAGCAAAAGGATTGGGATATAGAATCATAGAATCATGGAACAGTTTGGGTCGGCAGGTACCTTCAGAGCGCATCTAGCCCAACCACCTGCAGTGAGCAGGGACATCTTCATCTAAATGAGGGAGCCCAGCCCAGCCCAGAGAAGGAGCTCGCAGGCAGAATCTGGCCCTTCCTCCCCACCGGATCCTGGGGACACGATGCAGCCCGGCACTGTGTCCCACTGACCAGCGCAGGGAGCAGCCCTGCGATGGGCACATCTTCCTTGGGATGCAGTGGCTGATCCACGCTGTGAGGAGAAGCAGGAGCTGGGACTGGATGAGCTTTAAGGTCCTTTCCAACACAAACCAGGTTGGGATTCTGTGATTCTCCGGAATGAACAAACACCAGAGCACTCTCAGAGTTGAACTCCTGCCAGTGACCCGAAGCACTTGGAACCCACACAGAGCCTCGGAAGTGCGGTGTGATGGAGAAGAGGTTTTCCCCCACCCAAAACCCCCCTCAGCACAGTTCAAATCGCAACGCCAGAGTGTGAAAGCACAGCGGGGGGGCAGCGGGGGTTTCCTGAGCTGCGCAATGACTCCGCATCCCGGGGGATGTGGATCACGCGGCCACCACGTGTTAGAAACCATGAGCTGCTCAGTAAACCAGGCCAGGCTGCCTTAAAGGAGCAGCCGCGGGAAGCTGAGACCTGGCGCTGGAGCTCTGCCCGGGAGGTGGAGGAGGGCGCGGCTCCAGAGGGTCCGGTCTGGACCAAACCTGGCACATCCCGTCACCGCCGTGAACCACGGGACAATAAACAAAATCACACTCAGCCTCCCCGCCTGAGGCAAAGCTGAAGCGGATCCAAGGGACGGGCTGGAAAATCCCAGGCGCGCAATTCACACCCCCCAGCGCAGCCGTTCGCTGGCACCACGGGCAGGACCCCGCTAACACCTTCCCCTGCACTTGCTCCGCACCACAGTGTTAAGGAAAGCTGGGCCCCCCCTGGGTGAGCAGGCGCAGCCGGGGCACGGACCAGGAAACACTGGAAGTGAAAACAGCTCCTGCGCCGGAGTGGGAGGGTTTGTTTTTCCCAGCTGGCTCCCTCCCAGCTTTCTGCGCACAGCTCGGCGCCGGCGCTGCCCTGACTCACAGCCCAGCTGCTCGGTGAACCTCCCAGCAGGCACCACCAGCAGCCTACCAGGTTCCTGCAGCTCCAGCTCCCCTCCACTCCTCAGCAGAGCCCATGCATGTCCCTACTCCATCCCATACCGCAGCACATCCACAGCAGTATCACAGGACCACAGCCTGGTTTGGGTTGAAGGGACCTTAAAGCTCATCTAGTTCCAAACCCCGGCCCCAGGCAGGGACACCTTCCACTAGAGCAGGTTGCTCCAAGCCCCTGTGTCCAACCTGGCCTTGAACACTGCCAGGGATGGGGCAGCCACAGCTTCTCTGGGCACCCTGTGCCAGCGCCTCAGCACCCTCATAGGGAAGAGCTTCTGCCTCAGAGCTCATCTCAATCTTCCCTCTGGCAGGTTAAAGCCATTCCCCTTGTCCTGTCACTACTTGCCCTTGTATTGCTCCTTGTATTGCTCCAAAACAGGCAGAAGAGGAAGCAGGACCTGCTTGAGCCTTTGGCATGCTGTTTCCTGCGCACAGGCAGCTTGGAGAATGGGGACCCCACACGTAGGGTGTCAGTCCTGGCATGCAGGATGTGGAGTGCGATGAGTTCCTCTTTGAAAAAGAGAATTTAAAAGCTCTGCATTGAGTAAGAGCATTGATAAAGCGAGGCACTGGCATAGCTGCATGTTCCAACCGGCTTTCCCTTTTTCCCAGGTCAGGAGTCCCTGGATAACAGACACTCTTCAAGACCCAGTTCAGAAAGACCAGGTTTAATCCTGCCCCAGTGTTACTATTGAAATATCCCAGAGGGTTTTGAGGACCAAAGCTATGCCTGGCAGGGGTTTGGTTCACAGCCTGGCCAAGGGAGAGCAGCTCCCTGCTCTGGGCTGGGGCAGCTGCTTTTCCCACGCCCCATCCCAGGAGAGGAGGGAACAGTTCTGGAGGGGCCGGAGTCTTGTGGGTTTTATCAACACCTCGTTTCCTTACAGAGGCAAAAGCACTAAAAGTCACAGACTCACCTGACCGCAGAGTAGGTATTCCCGCAGCCTTTCTGTGTGCTTTCCAAACAACTCAGTGTTTCTATTCTGGAGTGACCGGGTGCTCTGCAGGACTGAGCATTGGGGTCTGTGGGCATAGAGGACAGTTGCCCTGCTCCCAGGAAGGGTGGGCTCTCACCTGTGGGCACCACGGGCACATCAGTGTGTGTTTGAGCCCAAAACCGCCCCATGTGCTGGGCTGCACCCCCAGAGTGT
>NW_009930982.1:0-16699 GCF_000696875.1 Nestor notabilis
GACTGCTGTAGCTGAACCCAGGACATTACTGAATATGGTGTGTATATGTAAGAGTTTAAATTATCCCAGGTTTATGCCCGTGATATGATTTCATATACCTATCACAGATCTTAATTGCTTTCAACTTTGAAATGAATGACAGGAAAAATACCTCGTAAGATTTGAAGACATGAGATAAGAGGACAGTAGCTCAGACTGAACTTCTAGGAATCCCTATAAAACTATTTTCCTAACAAATATATTTTGATACTAATATTTTGATACTAAATTCTTGAATTCTAAAACATGGTAATGACTGGTTTTGGATGATGACTTATGAGACACATTCAGCAACATGAAATAGGAAAAGATCAATTTTCCTTTATCAAATGCCAAAGAAGAAAGCTGAGGCTTTCCACTCGCTCTGGAAATGGATTATGTATTTAACCCATTAAAGAAATATGGGAAAGGCGAACTAGTCTGGGACCTCAGGAATACAGATATTAAAGATTAGTAGTAAACAGTACGCTGATATACAAGTATTTATTTTCTCAAGTCAGTCAGCTGTTTAGCAGTGATATTACAGCAACAGCATGCTTCAGAATTTCTTCTCCCTCCTTTGAGTGAAAATAGACAGATTAAATAAAACATCTCCAAAAGCTGCTGGACGCATATTTTAATTATTTACATTCAAATTGGCTATGTTATTGATTGTACTGTCTTCTAGAGTAAGTGAAGCTGGACAAGGCAGGTATAAAACCTAGTGATTGCTGTTTCATACGACATGGTTTTAAATGTCCCTGAGTTTTAAAAGCAGGACATTCTAAAAAGAACCATTCAACTTCATACTGAAGGTGTAAGACTAATATTTTGAAAACCTTTAATTCAAAGACCTGTTATCTTTGCTTGACCTTATTTCCTGTCATTGGTGAGAAGTGAGTTGCTTCTATTCACTTTAATAGCCATATAGTATAACCCTCGCTGTGAACAACTGCTATTTATGCATCCCTTTGTAGAATGCTCCAGTCTTGGGAAGTCATATGCCTGCCTCAGAAGGGTCATTTACAAATAGCCTCTTGTTTGACCTAAGGGATACATCACATTGCCTCGCCCTGTACTTTTTACCATGTATACTGTACTTCCTTCCTCTCATGTTTAACACGGCACAGGTGGTTCTGTGGTTCAAAACCAGGTGTCTAAGTCTGAAGTCATCTGCAGAAATGTTTACCTGCTTACAATTTTTAACTGGATTTCAGAAGTTATAAAAATGCAGTTATTTTTCTTCGAGGAGGAAAAAACTATTTGTCATGGCTTCTTTCCAGTTCGTAAACAAAAGGTTTTGATGCCTTACAAGACACATTTGTCATCTGACCAAATATGAGTTCAAACCACATACTTACTCCCTTTTCCAGAAAATCATTAATAGGTCATGGATTAAAAAATGTATAGGAACAAACAAGTATTAGGAGTCTGAATCTGAAGAATTATAAACCACTTTTCCCACTATTAAAAGAATGGCTAATATACAAATTACAGAAGGTATTTTACAAGACAGACCAAACATGAAAATGTTTTGAAGCCTCCCTACTTTTCTTTCTTCCAACACTACCCAGATAGCTTTGCATAAGTATATTTGTATCTGCTTGAGGCTGTCCACAGCAGAAAAAGAGAAAATTCCTCTTTTCGTTTCTCAATTCTGTTATGCTTACAAGTATCTAGATCACAGAAGAACTCAAAATCATAAAATGATACAGAAATAAAGGCATTAGTGTATACATGAAGGCATTAGAATATACATCATCTCTATGTAATTAGGAGAATATTATTATTTCTTGAATCATGTGTTGCTATTAGGACAGATCAACTGTGCCAGGTCCCCATTACAAAGATTTAATCAGTCAATAAATAGTTATTTTGCACAACTGTGATCATGAGAATTTTTTAATAGGCTTTGAAAGAATTCCATCATTTTGATTCTGAGCGGAGAAAGACAAAAAAGGCAGGTCAGACAAGCATCTAAAACAAAAATTGTCCTGCTACTACATTCTATCCATCTGTTATGAGAAGAACTCGCTATTGAATATTGGAGTGGTGTACCACAAACCTGCACCTGCTAACGATACCGTCATCCATATCTGAAATGCAAGTTAAGGATTGGTTCATAGGAAATTGTACAGAACTAACATACAAAGCTCAGCTTTACTAGTGAGAATTCATAGTGTATATGTATATATATATATACACACACACATATATGTCTCAAAGTGGGAGAGACTTTGATGGTTTATTTTGAGAAAATAACAGAATTTCTGGGCACAGAAAAACTATGCAGTGGAGCACTTGATGCTATGCTTCATAGGTGGTTGTTAGTTAAGGTAGAGAAGAAGGAGTTGAGAGAATTATGAGGTGCATGAAAATTTTGTTGGAGGGGAGGTGCCAAAAGGAGGAATATTTGGTCAGTAGTGGTTAAAGGAGAAATTACTACTGTAATTTCTCAATAATTGGTTTTATGACCAACTCATTTCATAAGATGACAAAATGCCAGAGGGTGGTGGTGATGTCCAAAAGAGACTGATCAGAACAGCACATAAGACAAACACGCTCTTGAAAACTACAGTAGCAAAAGAGGGATGAAAAGTAATATATAAAGTACAAGTATGTATTTAGCAATTAGTAATAATAGACAAAGGGTCTCATCAGCTGGAAAAAAACAGAAGAAAAAAAAAGTCTCAGGAGGCATTACCTGATCATGGAAAGACCGAGTCACCAACATGATATGGCTGTGAAAAGCCAAAAGTGATTCTGCAATATGAGGCGATGTATTTCCAGTGGCAATAGGCAAATATTCATAACAGTGGAGAAGGCGTTGTTCAAGCCTCATCTGGAATACTGTTCACATTAGTCCAAATTTTAAATAACTCTTTGTTCAAGATTGAATGACTGAATAGAAGACTTGCTGCACTGATAAGATCCTGGAGAAGAGAATGAAAACAATCATGTGGTACAATAGAGTGAAGTCTGCTAGAATAGTTCTTTATAAATAAAAGAAATACTCAAAATGGGAAAAATCTTATTTAATTTTAAAACCAAAGTTAGTGCAAGAATAAAGAGTTATAATCTAGCTCTAAGCAATTTTTTTCTGGATTTCAAAGAAAGTTGCAACTATTAGAAAAGTGACATTCAACAAGAGCTTTCTATTAAGAGTAGAAATATGTAAAGTAATTTCTGCAAGGTATTGATGTATTAATATAGTGTCTCCCAAAATTAAAATCTAGAAACAACAGATCTTTCTTTTCCCACTTCCTCCCACCACTTGCATCAGCAGATAGTAAACTTGGCAAGAACCACTTCACCAAGCAATAGTAATGGTAGGACTGTATTATAAAAAATGTTGACCTATTATGTTGAAAGTTTGGTATATGGTTACTTCCAAAAGAAAACATAGCTTAGAATATGGTAAAGTGTAGAAAGATCTTTTTACAGTCAGCATGAATATTTTAGTTTCTGGTTTTTGTGGTACATGATAGTATTATGCAAGGAGTTATTACTCTCTAGCATATGACTTACTGCCCAGTCCTGCTGGTTTAACTCAGACCTATCACAACTCCTTTTCAGACAAAGTGATTCTTTTACACTAATTATGCATTTGAGTAAGGAATGCAAAATTGAATCCCCATTTACTACATTGAAACAATATGAACAAACCATACAGGGTATATGAGAGAACAAGGAATTTATACTTCGCAATGATTCAGTCTGTAAAGCAGCTGTTTTCAAGATTTTAGCCTCATATTCCAAATTCTCCTACTACTTGATAAATCATTTGGAAAGGTTCAGATTTATGAATATCTTTTATTCAATTCCTCTTTCCAGGTAGAGATAATAAAGTGGACAATGTTCACATTCAGGCACAGAAATACTGGTAGCCCGTTAGGAAATCTGAGCATTTCTACAGTAAGCTGGTGTTGCTGCTTCTTGACTCACTCTTGCCAGTTTTAACTACTATTGCCAGGATCACAGTGAGCAAATACGCTCTCTAGTGCATTGATCTATACTGTCATGACAGGAAACAATAGAACTAAATCATGGAGGGTAAGACTTGAGACTTTGGGCTTAGGGTCCCCAGAAGCTTAGTTTTCATCCTTTGAAGTATTCCCCTTTCAAAAATCAAACTCAGTCATCATTAAAAAGATTTATCCACTGCTATGGCCATAGATGGCAATATGAAAAGCAGATAAGAGTTGAACACGTCAACTCCACACTCATGTAGCCATCTCACCACTGTGGTAGCCAAAATGACAACACAAACTCACCCTCAGCGTAATCAAGCTTTCTTCAAAAGACATATAACATCACAAAAGGTGTAGCCAAGCCCCTCACTTTCAGACAAGCTCCCCAGCTCCTGTGTTTAGAACCCTACTTCCTGGCCAGACCAGTGAATACATATAATCTTGCTTTGGCACAATTGTTCCAGGCAAAGTCAAATTTCTGCCCTGGAGTTGAGCACTCCGTCATGCTGCTGGAGACTCTCTGGTTAGGAATGCTTTCCCAGCAAGGGGAGAAGCATATCATCCAGCTAAGGTGTGACTTATGTTTTCGAAGTCTTGAATGGCAATTTTCATTAGTAGGCAATTAGATGAAAAGGAGACACTATTGCTATTTTCCCTTTTTCAGGTGACATCCTGAACATATCTGGAATAAAAACAATGTAGCTAGGTCCCTGAAGACCTGTAGATTATTGAGCACAAAGATTGGCAGATAATACCCTTTTAGACTCCTAGTCCATGCTTCAGATTCCTAAATGCTATGACAAAATCTTAAACAGTAACAAAATAAACAAAGATAGTCTCTTTATAGGACTCCTGGATAAAGGCTGAGTTGTTAGAGAAGTCCCACAAGAAATTTTGCCTGGATATAGCTTGGCTTTTCAAATTCAAGTGGAGTTTTACTATCAACTCAAATGAAGTTCTCTCCATATTATACTTTACTTTTGTATGTAAGATCACATGGCTCCTGTGTTAGACAATGCCATCTTTACATCATATAATTATTAATTATTAATTAATTTGATCTGACTGGTTTAGCAATATCTTATCATGTCATCAGTTTAGAACAAAACACATAACAGGGATTGTTTTGTTTTGTTGTTTTGTAAGAGTTGGTAAATTCAGAAAAAAAGTAAAAAAAAGGCAGCAGCCTACATACACTGACAAGAGCCCAGTTTGGATTCACTTCTGAATCTCCACCTACAATTGCAACCCATCAGAAATAGAATTTTTCTTCCACTATCTTCTATATACCAACATGCATCTTTAATCTTTTTGGTAACTGAGCCAACACCTAAATATATCAGAATCTAGAGTTTGTAATATTTCTGTTTTCAAACCTTTTTTCCTATAAGCAGTTCGATAGGGTACCATGACTTTCAGATGTAGCACATTAGGTGGTGTCAGTAGCTGTTACTGCCTTCACCTGAACCTTACCTATTTCTGAAGGATTCAGAAATGAAACAACTGGGTACCAGTTTTTCATCAGTAGAACTAGGCAAGCTTTTGATCTCATTATGATCTCCAGAAGCTGTTCCTAAAAGTACACAGGATGTGAAAACTGTCCAGAAATTTACTTCCCTGCTTTTGAAGTGACATAGTTAGCTCTTTAGCTTCAGCTTATTCTGCAAAGGCCTTCTGCATGGTGGAGACAATGGGCAAGGACAAGCTAATGTGCAGAAGCTAGTCAGGAGAAAGATGCAACACCATCTCTGTTCCTCAGCCTGCAGTTCTCACAGCCAATGTGTTTGGACGAATGCCCTTGGCTTCTTGTAGAAACTATCAGCCTGGGGAATAGAAGACATAAACTTCCCAAGAACTTAGAAAATAACCATCCTCTTCATGAGGGAAACAGTTTAATGATAAAAAATGCTTCCTATGAATTTTGCACTGCTTTCAGGATGCTGAACAGATACCATAGTCATATAAAACTAGAGGGTGTGTTTTGTACCTAATATCCCCCAAATTAAAAAAGCATCCTGAATGAAAAATAGTCCTTAACCAATCTCTCACATACCTACAGGTACAAGCAGAACACACCATTTGTTTAATATGAACATTAAAATCTTCTATCGAATGCTTAGTCACCCATAATCCTGAACATCTCAGTCTATGTCATAACTGGCACACACCAGCTAGAATGTTCATCTAGAAAAAATATATGCCACCAATTACCCAATATATGCTGACATTTTCCTTACCTTGTTTGCACTTTCAATTGAAAACAATTAGCCAGCTAAACTATTAATAATGTTGGCTCAATACTGTGTATCTTAGTGGTTGCACAAAAGCTGTGAGAACATTCAGCCTTTTGTCTGAAACACCTGACCCACCAATCACTTTCTGCTTCATAAAATGCCTCTGTTCTGGAATTACGAGTCAAAGTCCCTCCACAGTTAGCAAGCAGAGCAGAGCCTCCCTCCATGGGTTGGAAAGAATTAATATGTAATAATTCTTACACAGGTTCCCTTACAAGAAGTTGATAGTTTCCATAAGCCTAGGAACCATCCCTTCAATGAATCCCATCTATTACTCTTCTCACAGTTTAATGGACAGC
Organism: Nestor notabilis; assembly: GCF_000696875.1. Lineage (NCBI taxonomy): Eukaryota > Metazoa > Chordata > Aves > Psittaciformes > Psittacidae > Nestor > Nestor notabilis. Next base: position 6,583 of record NW_009930982.1, read on the forward strand.
TGATGCTGCTGCCATAATTTTACATTCAAATTAAAATATGAGTTCTGGTTTGCGCCTTTTTTTTTTTTTTTTTTGGTGAATATGCGTATAAAAGACTAACAGAAGCAAAATTTTCACCTTCTCCAGCACGAATCAATGACTCCATTTCTCTGCCTGATGAGATGAAAACCTACATGGATCCAAGACAGATGCTAGTATCATTGCTCAGTGCACTTCTGGAAGATGCTCAAAGTGACAAGTACAGCAAGAGAACCTACACAGAACATACATAACAGATGAAAATCTAGCACAGAAAATAAACAGAGCTTTGGATTCAAGCAGCTAGCATGAAAGAGTTGTTGGTACAGGTTTACCTACAAAAGCATTTTGGGCACTGGCTTGGCCTGCACGCACCAGTGGGACAGGCAATCTCCTCTTCCTAGTGCTGGGATGTTCTGATAATAACTTTGACTAGAAAAGGGTTAGTGGTCAGGGAAATCTTAACAATCTTTAAGACAATTTTTTGGTCACATTACTGCATTGTACACCAATGATAATAATGTCCACCATCCAGTGCCTTCGTAGCTCTTACATTTTCGAAGGAAAAAAGCTCTCTCTGCAGGGGCAGAAAGAGATGAAAAGACAAAGTGAAGGTGACAAGTAAGGAATCAACAATCCCAGGATGGGAACTCAAGCTCCATCTGAGCAGTCTGGACCTACTCAGAATTTGTGGAAATCTCTTTTCTCTGCGGTAAAGAGTGGTGAAAAGGGCACACACATTTGTCAATAGGTAGTGCTGCACTCCATGTCAAAGTGGTGCTATAATTGGCATCCGGCAGCCTCCACATAAGGTCACATGGTTAGAAGAAATTGCTAAATTATTTGACTTGTAAACCCAGTTTGAAATGCTAACTGCAGAGTATTTGTCTGAGTGATAAACTCTTAAAGGAGAAACCTTTGATCTCCAGTCAAGTAAAGACCCTTAAAAGTCCTGAAGTCTGGAGTAGCCAGCCCTAAAGACCTTTGTTTGCAGCCATCACTGGAAGAGGGGGAGGAAAAAGCATTTTGCACAGTGATTGCCCAGAAGTTTGGCTTTGCTTGTAAAGCTGGAAGGTGAAAGGCCGTGCTGCTCCCTTCCCTCCCCCCAGCAAAAAAAATAAAGGGTTATCCAGCTTTATGGAATAAGGCAGACCTTAACTTTAAACTAATGACTTGGGCTTAGCAAAGATTGTAATCTGAAAAAACAAAACAAAAAACACACACACACACACACCCAAAAAAAAAACCTTTATAGACAGTGAGTTTTCTTGTTCATGAAAAAACATTTTTAAGACAAAATTTGAAGTGGCCCGTGGTGACCCTTAAGTACATTGCAATAAATTTTTGGTTTCTAGCACTGAAACGGGGAAGAGTTCAATCTTGATGCTAGTTCTGGTAGAAACACTTACTCGCTTTATCACTAAGTTCAGATCAACAGGGCCAAAGCTTGCACGTGTGCTAACTATCATTCTTCAACATCACTCAAACTAAAAGCAGCAGTGCTGGGCTGCCACTACAGCCCCCTCAGCAGAGAGGACAGTTGAACCATATGTGAACTCTCTCCTACCACTGCACAGGCAATCTCTAGGGAAGACAGGCAGGGTTACTAACCTTTTCTACCTCCTGAGTTTATTATGGATAATACTCTTAATTTCCAAAATTCCTTCTCTCAGAAAGAACTAGAGTTAAAAAAAAAATAAAAGAAGATCCACCAGGAATTGGTAAGGCCCAAGTGCCACTCCTTCTACTTCCTCCTGTGTCCTTTCATCACCACCATCCCCTGGACAAAAGTTCACAGCTGACTAGCAATGCCTGTAAACAGCAGATCTTTTACTGCTAGCTTCAGCCTCTGCTGAGCTCCCAAATGGGATGGTGTTGCCTGATGGGGTCATCTGTTTACTTAAAACAGGACTGGGATCAAAAGTTCATTTTCATAGACCATTAAAGGACTATGATATGCTAACAACTGCAGCCACTGCTGAGCTGAGCTGGATGTGACTTATAGGTGAATGACATCATATGCCAGCCACCCTGTTTCTTACAAGATTTATTTCAAGTGCCTTCCCTATACCACTCAGGGAACATGGAAACAGCCATCTTCCATACCAATCTAGAAGGTGTACCTGTAGGCAATCTCTGACACATTATCTTCCCCTTAGGGGTCACTAGTGTTTCATTACAGCATGTTTACAGACATCCCATCAGCCACCTGAATTTGTTTCAATGAATCAGTAACAATTTCTGACTACCAAAATCTTACTCATCTTCCACATTTTGGTCACAAGGAAAACTGAGAGACTTACTGCTTGAGGAGCACTAAATTGTAAAGTCAGCGCTTGTGATCCAGGCAAAGGGTGAGGGAGAGAGAGAAAAAAATTATTAGAGGAGGTTAAAATTTAAGTAATTTCCAAGTCTTGGGGCAGCAAAATGGAAAAGTGAGAAAGGATGCACATTGCTTCCAACAGGTAGCCCCCTGAAAAGTGTAAGAAATATTGCAGTGAATGATTTTTGGTCTAAAAGCCTGAATTATTTACACTTTTAAATTATTTGACAGTGGGTTTTGCCAATTCACCATAAAAACTCCAGTCCAATCGAGAGTTAAGGCAAATTTCTACAGAAGCATAAAGGAAGACTTCCTTAATCATATCGGGACACTCGAGCATGCAGCTGAGATGTCTGCTGAAGGCCCAGCATCTGCCTATAAGAAAAAGCATTTTCTCCTAGAAAAGTGTGAATTTCTTTTTTTGTTTTAACTCTTATGGCACATTTAAACATTCAAGAGGAAGTAAGGGCCCAAGGTCACCAAATCCCACCCTCCTCCACACAGCCACACGCAGTGCACAGCTCACTCCAAGAAGACATGGGGCCCTGTCTGCAACTTCAGCTGTCAGTCCTTCTCATGCAGGACAGGTCCTGCCCAGCTCACTAGACTCCTCTCCAAAAAGCCAAAGACTCAGGTCTTTAATGACATGTCATAAGGCCACAGTATGGTGTTTTTTGACTACCTTGTCAAAACCATTAGAAAATGGTGCTGAATGGTGTAGACCTGTGCCAAACCCTTCTACAATTGTAAGAAAATCAGAAAACTTGGAAACGAGAAGTGGGAGACCCTTGTGCCCTGGGCAGTACCAGCACAGCTTAAGGGTCTTCTGCAGTCTGTAGATCACACAAGTGTCCGGTAGCACCCGTTAACAGCTCTCAGCATAACAATAGCTCCTTCTCATCTCTGCCCATCCTCCCTGTCCCAGTTAAATGAGCTATTTCCCAGACAAATAAAGACTGGAGAGACTGCCTTCACTAGGGGTAGGAGACTGGGGAAGGGAATTCAGATGGGAGCCTACTGACAGATGTGGGGAGACTGGGCCACCCTGAGCACTGCTGTGGGAGATGGGAAGAAAGGGAAAGCCTGCAAGTAGGAAAGTGCGGTGCAGGGAGCATGAGGGGACATGAAACTACATTTATACTCTGTGCAGGGATCTGTAGGAGGGAAAGGAAGCCACAGGGGCAGATATTAGGTATCAGGGACATGCAGGAGGTCAAAGGAGGATGGGAAAGGAGGAACCTGACAGGGAGGTGGCCCTGGTGCCTGCACCAGCTCAACCTTCAGGACCTGCGAAGTGCACAAGTGTTCACTAAAATCAGCAGGCAAAGAGCTAGGTTTCTGCGCTCCTCACAGTTTTCTTAGCATACAGATGTCCTCTTCGTAAGAAGTTGAGCAGGCAGGATGGCAGCCACACTGGTCTTGTTCCGGGCTGGTGGCCTCATCCCACTGCTGCCCCTTTTCTGTTTTGACTGCAAAGACAGTGTGTCTGACTCAGACGCTTCTTCTGAAATCCTTGTGCTTCCTCCAGCCTTTGGGAAAAGCACTGTGCTTTAGAGGTGACAGGTTAAACTTCAGTTCCACAGTGTATATGTTCCTTTGCCTAGTGTAGGTAACGTGAAGATAAACAAACATTTTACGTATTAGCACCTGACTTTGTATAGCTAGATGTATAACTATATACATTTGTATAGTGTGTGTAAATAGTTCTATTGTCTAATCTGACGGCAGACTTCATGCTGTCAGAAAAAGCAAGCCGTCATTTTTAAGGAATTCAGAAATGGTTTGTAATATCACTATTGTATTTTTGCCACTTGTGCTGAAAACAACTGTTCCAAAACCACAGCCAGCCACAGCAATATAGAATAGGACTTTGAGCGGTATGAAGTTCAGTATATGAAGAAAGAATAACGAGACAAAGACTTAATCTGTTAAAAGACATTGGGACAAAGGTTTCTCTACAGCAATGTTAATTTTAAGAAAGCAATTATCAAAATAGTTCAAATAAAACCACTTGGAGTCTACATCACTGTAAGCCAGCTCAGGTCGTAATGTAAAAAGCTTTGGGACCATCATTACTGGGGTATCCAACATCTGTAATGCAACAGTGACCTCCTAAGAATCTTTGCTATGGCAGCCACCCTGGGGATTGAACCTATCATTTTCTCGTGTAAGTTTTCTTTACAGCCCTGCTCTCCTCTTCCTGGGAGTGAAAAACAAACCTCTCTGAGAAGTGTGAGGTTGCACCTTTCTTGAAACACTCTGAGTGGCATGGCATGAGGAGAGAAACCCCTCATATACTGCACAGCTATTTGCTTGGCTGGCAGAGCTGTGTTAGGGGTGAGTCCTGCAAACGAAACTCATCTTCAGGCTCTCTTTTAACACAGAGGGAGGTTCTCTGGGAAACAGCTGTCAGGGAGAACACTGTAGCGATGGCACCTCTTTAGCCTCCCAGAGGGCAGGGCTAGGAGACGTGGTGGCAGTCTGGCATGTTCTGAGAAGGGCTCTGGTTTAGTAAGGCTAATCGTGATGTCTGCCCTATTCTATAGAAGATGAGCTGCAATGTTGCATCCTGCCCAAATCATTCACACCAATCCTTTCCCTACTTGTGCCTTTCCTAAACCTACCACTGTCCTGCATTCAGCATCAATCTACAGAGCAGGATCTTTTGGCATGAAAGGTAGCCTGATGCTGAAAGTGTGGCCTCATAAGCCACTGCAACAAAAATTGTGTTTTATCAGAAATTGTTCATTGCTATCAATATTCAGGAACGAGAGGATTAATGCACCACTCGATTGTCACAACCCAGAGGGGGAAAGGGCCTTGGGGAATACAATGAAAGCATATTTGGGAATATTTTGCTGTTAAGACCTCCTCAAAGGTAATTCTCTGCTGAAAGGATGAAGCTGATCAGCACAGCAATCAGAACACTACTGGCAGGTGCTGACTCAGATATCTCCTGGTATCTCCTTCCCAATCCAGCCACTCCTTAACTCCCTATTATACATGTAATGATGCTTCTGTATGCAAGACAAGCTTGCTTGTACACGCAACTCTGCTCACTCTTTCTGCAGGCTGCGAAAGCGAGGAAGTTAGCTGAGGGTATACTCACAGAAACACTTAGAGGAGATAGTTTGCAGCTCAGTTTCCCCTTTTCTCTTCCAAGTGTACTCTCTTCAACATACCCCTTCTTAACATAGCTGTGATTTTCTTTTCCCCTTCATGCTGTAATATGTGCTGAATTTTAATAAGACAAAACCAGGTGCAGCTCATGGCATTTATTTATTTAGAAGCAAATGCAACATTTTGGTAAGTATTTTGGAGTTAAAGAGGAGAGTGCTAGGTCAGCTGTTTCTCTCAATCCAGACTGAGTTCTTATATTTTTATGTGGTCAATTTAAGCAAATACTTGCTTTGAATCTACAACTGTATTTTTTTCTTTTAGATATTCCAGACACTTGTGGTCTTACATTAAAGTTAATGTTATGTCTTATATAATTCATACAGTAGACACAGGCACAAGAAAAAAAAAAAAGTTAATTTCTTAACTATAGCTTTCCTCTTTTTATGTTTGCAATTTCAATTAACTGTTCTAAATAACTGACAACATGGAATATAAAACATTCCCGCAACAATGTAGGTCTAACAGCAATTACGTTGATTTACTCTGGACCATGTTAAGTTCAGGGAGTAGGATAAAGAGACAAGAGTTTAAAACTTCTTTCACACTGGTGTAATAAATTCAGTACATTGCTTTAAAGTTAGGGCAAAATAGCTGGTAACTGAAAGTCAAAAAAACCCCTTGTTTTGTTTTCCACTGTGGTAGAAAACAATAGATTATGGGAAAGTTCTTCAGAAGGTGATCAGAGGAAAAGTTCACCAGCATCTATCATGGACTGTGTCTCTGTGGCCTGCTGGGATAGGAGGGAGGGACATAAAGGTGTCAGCAGTTGAACTGGTACGGTAAATCACAGTAGGGCTAGTAAAGTGCAATGGCAGCCTAGTGTAAATGCCTTCAGACTTCTATTTCTTCCCCGAGGTTGCACTAGGGACACGTCGCCTCTTTGTGACCTTATCTCTGGGGCAGTGGGTTGTGCACTGGTCTCTCCTCTTTGGTTTAGGAGGACTAATCCATTTGCAGGTTAATAAAAGGTGAAAAGAACAATCACCAAGGAGCCACCAAAATAAACAAGTAGTACCTTTGACTGCTTAAGGATTCTCAGTTTTCCTCATCAGCTTGCTCAGTCTGTCTCCTCCCACTCCTTGTATTTAGATACTTCAATAATAAATACATCTGTAAACCATTGATTAAAAAAAAGTACTAACAGTATGCAAAACAGGAGAATTGTAAGACTATTCCGTAAGTAGTGGATGGTTCCATTTTGCAGGCATGCAACTTGTCTCCATGAAATATACTTTTCTGTGTACACCACCACAGTTAAAATCTGTGATTTTTCCTAGAAATGCTGACTGACAGTAAGTGCATTTCAGTGACGAGCACACTCTCAGTCCCAGTTAGAGGAAAAGGTCCCTCAGAAATGTCACAAATCTGAGCCGTTTCATACAATGAGCAAAAAGGTCATGACATGCCATTACTTCAAGCAATCTGTTGATAAGATGGATGAACTTTTCTCTTTAGCTGCTAGATTTATAATGCATGTGCTAACTTGCTGCAGTGCTATAGGCAGCATCATTAACATCAGTAATGTATATTTAATACAACAACACCAAAGAGTAAGAGAAGTCAGGACAAGAAGGATGACACTAGGGTGAAAATCACCTGTGTGTTATGCAGCCAGGGCTGTGGCGCAGTGCCGGAGCAGTGGGGCTGTTTGCCTTGCTGGTGGTTCCCCTTTGTTCCCACCGTATCTCCTTCCATTCTTGTCAAAGTTAAGGACAATTTATAAAAGAGGAGGCTATTGCCGGGTCAGGGAGCAGTTTCCGATTACTCTGTGGTCCCTAGACTTCCAAGGGAAGCTTCAGAGAGAGACAGGGTGTTTTATGAGTAAGTGTATGATGTAGACTTGTAAGTAAGAGATTAAAAACCCTACCCTATTCATGCAGGCTGGCACTATTATAGCTAGCGGAGCACTATCCAGTCCCCTCCTTCCTTTCCCATAGCATACAGGCAGGTTGCTAATTCAGAGTGGCCTAGATATAAAATAAAGGCTATTAGGTGAAGGATACTACAGCCCTTTGCTTCTTTCAGTCAATTAAGTAAAACTCCTAAGTTGGTGCTCTTTCCTCAAAATAGTAATTCCTGGAGGAAGCTATTTCATTTAAAGCAGCATTACAAAGATAACACAGTCTTGGTGGGTGTGTGCCTGGGCACATCTCTTCCTTAAACTGTCTCAGCTGTATCTAGACCATGGCTCGGGACCCAGATCTGCATATTGACACTGAAAGTTACAGCTTTCAACCACCTCAAAGTTACTGATCTCCCTCCTACCTGAGAGAGTGCAAATGGGACTGCCTAGTTTTATCTCTGGAGAGATCCTTGGAGGGGGCCCTCAGCTCTGGAATTTATTCCCCCTTTGCTCAAAAACAGCCTCCAACAATCTTTGACCTTCTGGGTAAGCTGTGAGGCCCAAATCCAAGGATTTGTTCTGGGAGAGGCATAAGAAAGATTGGCATTTGTGGGTGTGGCAGGAAAGCATATTATCAATAGATGATTTAATCTCTGGTTTATAATTTTCTTGTGTTGTGGCAGTTATCCAGTAAACTTAACCTCTAGAGACTTCAGCTTTTCTAAATGGTCATAAGTTGGGGGAGAAAAAAAAGCATTGAAATCAACCAGTGTATGAATGCTTGTGTGTTTGTCAACAAAATGACCTGGCAAACAAGTACATCATAAGTCATTTGCTAAAATGATCCTTCTAGCCTTGCAAATCGCACAAGTTCTGCATGTGTCTCTGGGGCACTAACAGCAGACACAAGTGAAACAGTGTTGCTGGGACAGCTGACAAAGGAACAAATAACACTTTAATTAACAGAATACTTAATATGTTGCTCTGCCTATGTTGCAACTGAAAGGCGAGTAAACACCTATTAAAACAGCACTATTTTGTCCTATGACCAAAATTCTCATCTGTCACCTTTTAAATATTTTTAATCTGAGATTCTTTAAAAGCTGTCTCTACTGTTCTTACTCTTTGGATGCAAACAGATCTGTTAAATATTTAATTTCTAACCCACCCACAAAGTTACATTCATTTACATAACTTAATGAAGGCTACGTTATTCATTGAGCTTCTCATATAACATTTTTCATAAGACATTATTAAACAGGTGAAGCAAGCCAGTCTAGTAATGATTCTTCTCTAAACTTGCTGCCAGTTATGTTTCCTTTCTCGTAATCTATCATTCTAATGGTTGCAACTAACAAATCTTTGCTGCTAAACTGTATATGTTTTGCATTGCATGCTGGATGTATAACTTGACAGAGAATTTACGTTACAAACCACCTGGCAAACAAAACTATCCAGATTAACAAATGCTTAACAAACCCACCCACTCTTTTTTGGGATAGTAGAGAAGACAACTATGTGTGAGATAATACCTTTAAGCCATAAATAAAGTAACTACTTTGGGTCTGGAATATACCCTACTGAGCAGTTTGTCCCAAATGTAAAATTTGTGACTGCCTTTTATAGGTTCAAAAACATTGCCGAAGGTCCATAGGTAGAAGTTTGGTTTATGTGAATGTTCAGCAGAGACACAGACTTCTGTGGGATCCTATAGTCCCACATGGGATCCTGTTAGACTGTTTGAGGAAAGATGGTATGAAGTAATTTTAAGGTAAAGAAATTCTGCAATGGGTTGCTTACACTTGGGCTACTTAATCTTAGTGTATTTGGGACTAAGCCAAAGTAGCTGGATTTTCAGGGAGCCTAAGCAGTGCAGCTCCATTTAAAAGAGATAGCAAATGTTGAGAATTTATACCTCATAAAAATAAATTCCAATGCTTAAAACAAAAAGAGAAAGGGATGGATCTAGGGGTCTAATTTTAATCACATTTGTTTTAAATGATGAGATCATATTCTTTTATCAGCATACACCCTGAACACTTCTGCCAATGTGCAGAATTAAAAAACCACAGCCATGTTCTGTGCATCTAGATGACTAGATGCAGATTTATAAAAACAGTTCTAAAAACTTTCTGTAGCACTTAGGAAAGTACCACTTGAAAGCCAAAGATTGAATATTGTACATATTATTAAGTATTTATCCTGGTACCTCTCCAAAGGTTATTCTAAATCACTGACCAGAATAAAATAAGAAAACATAATAGATTGTAATGAGGTAGAAAGAAGGACAACCTTTTTGTCAGCCTCTCATTTTGCAAGGTCTAGGAAAAGACTTGCATAAAAAAGAAAATGTCAGAAAAGTAAGCGCAAAACCTTCAGCATACAAGGCTTCAAATTATACTGTCCCTTCAATAAGTGTTTTTACGAACCAAAATTAAAAACAATCATTTCCTAGCTCAGCTGCTGAAAGCAACATGGAAGTAACATGCCCTCATTTCACTAGGACAAAATAAATAAAATGGATCAAGTTATTTTTAATCAATCTTTTTTTTTTTTTTTTAATTTCCAGTGAGTTTTCAGCATTCGTTTGCACATTTTTTCTTACTCATATAACCATTACCAAAACTCACTATTACCTCTTCTGACCTTATGTGGAAATATTATTCCCTTTCAATCAGGAACTGATTTATCAAGTAGCATTCCTCAGTGTCAACTTACACCAATGTAATTCTTTAATTTTTTTCTATTCTTTA
>NW_009930983.1:0-27623 GCF_000696875.1 Nestor notabilis
GGTTTAGGGATTTTTTTGGGGTTCTTTTTGAGCGGCGGCGATGAGCCAGAACGCCCGTCTGCGGCACGGGAGCTGCTGCAGCCCCTCCACAGGATGCCGATAACGCTGATGAGAACCTCCCTAGGGAAGTGGTGGATTCCCCACTTTTGCTTTTAAGATTCAGCTGGGCAGGGTGCTGGGGCATCTAGTCCGGGTCACGCTTTGTCTAGAAAGGTTGGACCGGATGATCCCTGCGGTCCCTTCCAACCTAGGGTTCTATGATTCTGTGACTCCATGATTCAAATCCCGGGAAGGGCTGGGCGAGCTGGTTGGCACATCGTGGGCACTGAGCATTGGACTGCTCCTGGTGACTCGCATTCACCCTGTGCAAAGGCTTTTTGTAATCCCTTAGTCTCTACTGTGCTTTAAAACGTATATCAAGTCTATTCGATATATACGGCTGTGAAAGGGGAGTGAGGCAATGCCACCAATGGCATTTAGGGAGCAGCTGAATGGAAGCATCTGCTTTAAGAGATGAATCCCAGCTATGAGGGTGCTTCACTGAGAAAAGTTAACCAGCACCTCAGGTGTATTTAACTGTGTCTTAGACACCATCTGTATCAACACAGATCACCGCTTCCCCTCTGTGGATGGGCGGAGTGGTGTATCAGTAGTCTGTAGCCATGCTGAGAACAACTATTGTGCCAGACTCAAACACAATCACAAACCACAGTTCAGCTTTCCCAGCCTTTGTGTTGCCACAATCAAGAAGTTGTAAGTTGCATAATCAAATGAAAGAGGAAAATCCAGATGGTATTATTTACATGGTGAACCAGAAAAAGGGAAAGCTGCAGCATTATACTAGAGTAAAAATCATGGCATCTCTCTATAAATGGTGTTATTTGGGGGCTTATGGCCTCAAAGTTTCTAAGATTTTTTTATTGTGTCATATTTAAAACAAAGAAGCTACAATCACTCTCTTATGTTCTTACTTCTCTCAAAAATATCCTTGCAGTGCTGCCTGGAAGTTTTGGTTCTTTCTGTTATTGATAGTGATACAAATACATCTGGTCAGCATTTCCCCTTATACAAATTTGCTGGGTCTCAGGGGTCATACTTGGCTTGTTTCAGGCAAGTTCCTCTTGGCTCTAAAACCAGTGTTAGCAAAGCTCATGTCCAGCTGGGACGTCTCAGTTACACAGCAACTGATGGACTCTGAAGTAGTGGGATCATTGAAGGAGAAGGGAAGGCGTTCTCAGTAATAATGATGTTTGCAGAACCTTTGTGAAAAGACCTTTATGATCATGGAGAACCTCAGACTCCCCCCAGTTATGAGGAAGGCAACTTCCTTTGCTTATGCGTTGGTTAGCAAAACAACAGACCTACCCTACGATGTGCTGAGCACCTGTGATTCAGTGAACTAAACTCAGCCCCTTAGAATTTGCTGCTGTTGTATACACTAAATGTATTAACCTGTTTTGCATCATCTGCTTGGGTCTGGTGCAATATCCTGGAAACTGAAGGGAAGATGAATAAAACCCAGAATAGGAGCAGGGAACTGATGCGAAGTTTGTTTATGAGCTTGAAATTGATGAAATGGCAAATGAGTGTATCTCTGGACTGACAGATCTTTCATCAGAACATCCTATTCAGTCAGACTTGGTTTATTTTGCTTTCGGTTGATCTGTTCTGCAAAATCCCCTCCAACACTGAATGAGGAAATATTATGAGTTAATCATCTCATCGGTTTTCTTTCAGCTGAATAGAGAAGTCTCTATTATTTCTTTTCTGGGGATTTTATTCATCCATTTCCTTTACGAGCACTCAGACTCAGAAATCCCCAGATGATCTTAGCTAGTGGTCCTGCTTTGAGAGAGGTAAAACTGGAGGCCTCCAGAGGCACTTCTATTTGGTCCTCTAGAAAACATATCCTATACTTTCAGTGTCTTGAGTGTTTGGGGGTTTTTTAAGTGTTGGTTTTGCTGTATGCATTTGCCATTGCACTGAGAAACTGGGGTCCTTTCTGTTAGCACCAGTAGTCCTTGGGGAGCTGGTGTCCTAGGTTCTCATTTGGAGCTGTAGGCAAATTGTAAACCATGGCTGTGCCTGTGTGCCTAAACACACTAGAAAGTTGCTGTCGTGGTTTCCAGTCCCTTGGCAGCCTGGTGCTAATAGAAAAGCAGCTGTGAGATACTGTCTGAACAATGGTTAGAGCCTAAAGATGTCTAAGGGACCCTGTTGCATGCCTTCTATTGGCATTTTCTGTGAGTAAAGAACTACCTGAAAATCACCAGAAGTATGACTCCTCCTGTCCTGAAGCAGGCTCCTAATAATGTCTATTTCTGCTATGATAGCAAAGGAAGCTTTGGTTAACTAGGTTCTATGTTTGATTTGTAAACCTCTGTGATGTGGTCCTGAGCATAGTGCACAGGAGATGGGGATGCAGCGCACCCCTGCCACCCAGCTGCACCTCTAAACACTCCAGCACCAGGACTCGTTGCTTGGTCTGAGCCCATTATTCCTCCTGAGGCACCAGGGTCACTAGCTCAGGTACGACATCCCATCAGCGTGCCTGTACTGCTTCCAGGTAGTGCCATGGGATGCAGCAGCGTGCCTGGAGCTGGGAGCCACCATGGCCTGTCCCTTCCCCAGCACTCCAGGTCTGAAGGTAGGAGAAGGAGTGGTTTAAGGTCAGCTGCAGTTTCCAGGAGGACAGTTTCTGGATGTGTTCATGATAATGATGATGTATGACTAACGGGCACCATCTCCTTTGCACGCAGCATCCATTCAGAGCTGAAGTTACAGTAAAGGCAGAAGGCCAGGAGCTCATCTTGGAACTGGAGAAAAATGGGTAAGTGTGCTTGTGCCTTGCGCTGTGGTCTCACTGAAATAATGAATAAGGATTACAGTGAAATCAACAGGAAAACCTCCACTGACTTCAACAGGGTTTTGATAAAGACAGGATAAGGAAGTCCTTTTCTGGATTTCAAGGTTATTCCAGGTCTGAGTCCCTGCTGACATTAATCAGCCAAGCAGCACTGACTGTAACAGAGCTTCGTCAGCAAAAAACAGACAGTGACCTGACCCTCAGTGTATAAACTTATTTTTGCATCATAATTCTTACTACATTGACTAGAAAATGTTGCTGATATGAAGTGCACTATTTACTAAGTGGCTTGATGCTGTAGAGACAGTGTGTCTAACGAGGATTTCATTTGCTGTGATCCAAAGAGGTCCTGCCTTGTTTCCTAGGAGAAACGACCTGACAGTTTCAATACCATTAGTGCCGTTTATACTAAATTAGACTGGAAAAAATGCTTTTGCATTAACTGAAATGCAGCCTCCTCTCAGGCACAATACAGTAATGTCGTGTGCTATCACAGGGTGTGATGTATATTGAATTCAGCTGAAGCTGCAGGAGATTAAGGTACATAGAAGAATTTTGGTATGGAGGCTGCTCCAGAGGCTCTCTGCCCTGTAAGTATATTAGTTTCCAGTGGTGGAACAGCAGCTGGAAATTTAACTGCAAGAAGCTTGTCTTTGCTAAGCAGTCCGCCTGCACTGTTGGTGTTTCATTTATTTTTAAATGGGTCTGGAGATGTTTGTCTACTAGAATCAGTAAGAATAATAACCTTGGTTATATGTATTGGTTATATTTTAAATGTATTGTATGGACATCCCAACCACAGAGCTCGGGGGCTCAGCTTTCCTCCTGAAAGACATCTTCTGACACTTCACTTATTAGTTCTGATGGCAGTGCATAAACTTAAATGATATTCAGGGTGTTTTGGAGGAAAACCAGATTTTTCTTGGCATTGCCTGCAGTAAAGACTGAAATCTGATGGCTGGTGAAAGGCGAGTGCATCCTATGAGGTGTTTTCTGTGATAGGCCATATAAGCTACTGAGAGTTTTAGTGCTGGCTGAGTTTCCCAGGCAGACGTGCACCTGTGTAAAGCTAAACAGAAACAGCTATAAATTCTGTGTGTTTTGGCATCTCTCAGCTGGGAAAACAGAGAGGAGACCAGGCTCCATGAGCACTGCTAACTCCGTGCTTTTAGTGCAGGATAAATAGCTGTTGCTGACAACAGCGGTCAGTTCTGAACTGAACCTAGAAGCAACGTAACTGGTAATGCTGTGGGGGGTCTCCTTCCTGGGGGGAGGAAGGGCTTCAGTGTTCTGCAATCACTGTGCAAAGGTGAATTTATCTCTGGCACGGGCAAGGATCCTGTCTGAATTAATCCATTTGTGCTCCAAGAACACTGATGTAACCTCAGGTGCCTCGCGGGAGCGGTGCTGTGCTACTTCCAGTGCACACAAACTCATTGCTGGTGTTAGTAAACAGAATCATAATAATAGAAGCTTTCTATTGTGTTTGTTTCCTGAAATGTGTTTTCATTCATTGGGATGTATATACACACACTTCCATTGCAGGATGAAATGCAGCAAGTGGCGCTTGAAGGCTTTTTGTTCTTTTTTTATGTGGAAAATGCAAGTGGTTCATAGGCAGAAGTGCTTCACATGGGAGGCTTGTTCAAGAAAGGTGACGGTACAGTCCCCATATGCAAGTCTGAACTTGATTAAATGAGAGGCTCTGGAGAGCTACCACTTTTCAGAGACTTGTGAAGGTGCAGAAGTAGTTTAGAGACACTCGAAAGAGAAGTGGTGAAGCAAACAAACACATGAAGTCCCTGAGAGCCCTGTGGATGCTGTCATTGTCATCATTCATAGAGCACTTCTAAGTAGAGGTAAACCACTTCTCCTTGTCAAAGCACGCAGCAAGGCAGGGTCCAGCCTGGCTCCTGAGGTTTCCAGCCTGGTGTTGCTCCGCAGCACCTGGATTACCACTGCTATTGCTTGTCTTTATTGGGGAGCGAGGTTCTAGCTGAGGTTTGGGGTGCTGAATAGTGTCAGCATCAGAGGCTGCTTCTCTGAAGGGTTTGTTGGGCACCCACACAGGGGGAGAGAAGGTGGAATCCCCAAGTGGGGAGCGTACCTTCAAAGCTGTCTGAACACTAGCTGCTCCTGGTTTTGAGCTCATGTGAAAGTGCATATGACAGAACTCCAACTTTGAGGAAGGTTCTTGGGGATTTTTAAATTAACTCCCAGAGTTCTGGGTCATTTCATTGATCCAGTTTAGAGAAGCTTCTGGAAACCAGCTTTGCTGCTGAGGTTGGTGCTCTGCTCCCTTTCTGTCCCCTGGCTCAGCACAGGGGTGTGAACACACCAGCCTGGGTCCTGTTTTACTCTCATATCCACATCCCAGACTCCCACCACTAAAGAAAGCATGAAATGATTGGCATAAATCAGGTCTGGTTGGGATATGATTTAACCAATGGTTCCCAAAGCTAGAAAAGAGATACTCCAAGCTAGTGATACTGTTGTAAACAGTGTTCTCAGTGGATTAGGCAGCCTCATTACACATTCACCACCCTCCTTATGGAGAAGCAAAGCTGCTGAGAGTATGAGCTTGTTTTGAGAGCTGGGGGAATAGTCACAGTCTGTATGGCTTTGGTAGGGATGCACTAGCTTTGAAAGAAACGTGCAGTTTTCAGTATGTGGAAGAAATGTTCACGCCAAACCTGTGATTTCATAGTCCATATGAAAAGGACATTGTGTTCATCCACAGAGGCAAAACACCAAAATTATTGCATATCTTTCCTCAGGACTGTGCACATCTCTGTATTTTGTAATGAGCTCAGGACACTTCTGAGTTTGGGCTTCATACATCTACAAACACAATTATTGCATTAGCAGCTAACACAATATTGCATTATTTCCTGTTCAGGAGCTTGATAAGAAGGTGGAACCACACTGTAGTTCCAAGCGGAGTTCACAGCATTAGTTAACATTTCTGAGTAACAGCAAAAGTCTATCCCCAGAACAACTCAGGCTTGTTTCAAGTGACTCAAGTACATGCTCCACAGCTGCAGGATTGGAAAGCTCCAAGCTGCACAAACAACAAATATATGGAGGGATGCCTATAAAGCAGCTTTAAATTTGGCTGGGGCTTTGGAACGGAGGAATCTGAGTTGCAAACCTTGGATGAAAAATTACTTTTTTAAAAGGCATTTACATTTGTTAATAAAAAGCAGCTTTAAGCCAAGCAGGGGAGGGGTGCTGAGACACTGGATGTGTGTGGCAGCGCAGCCTGGTGTGAGCCTTTCCTTTCCTGTGAAGAGGAAAGCTCATATTTGCACAGCAGAAACCTGCGTGGAATTTGTCTTCTCACCTGAGTATCAACAAGACTTTCCTCCCTCTCCTCTTCCTCTTTCTCTTGGTGTGTCTCATGGGGACAGCAGACTTGGGAAAGGTGCTCTCAGCTGCACGAGGTAGTGGAGGCTTCTCCAGGGGATGTCCCTGACTGTGGTGAATCCCATGGGCAGCATGGGGCACAGATGTGTGTTTTACTTGCCTGGTTTGCCTGCTGCCTGCCCACAGCAGCCGTTATGGTGTGGGGCACTTGGTGGCAGAGCCCCGGTGGAGATGTGTGGTGGAGATGGCTGAGGACTCTGCAGAGAAAGTCCAAAAGTCATCGTTTGGTCTGAATTCCGGAGCAATCCAGATCGTTATTTTTAGGCAACTGGATCTGACAGGGAGCAGTATCTTTTCCAATCTCATTTGGCCCCACCTGGGTAGGCAACGAGTGTTCCAGCCCCGCTCGATGCTCTCGGTGATAAGAGATCTGTATGTCACTTGTATTTCACTGTTTCCTGCTTTTGCTCATTTCCAGGGCCTCTTTTACCAACTGAATGAGCAGAAGGGGAGGTTGCTGCCTGCCTCCGAGCAGGAAGGATGTATGAGATTATTCCACTGATGGGCTATACATCATCAGTGTCTAATGGGCTTCCTGCATGGGGAGAGGGTAAGGGTTCTGTAAAGGAGGGAAATTGAATTTCATCTTGCTCTACTGTCTCTTGGAGTCATCAGAAAAACAGGGTTGGGATCTGGAAAGCCATAGTGCTTTTCAGCCTCCTGATTCCCTTGGGATATTCAGTGATTTCTCTGTGGGGGGCAGAGAGGAAGAGATGAGGAAATGGAGCCCTTCAAATCTTTTGTGCACTGACTCATTATCAGCCAGTTTCCCATTTATTTTATTTCCCTTTTCCTGTCCAGGCAAGTTTTTATGGTTCCCATTGGTAAGCCAAGGGACTATGTGACAAATTTTGCTTGGGTCCTGATTTACACAGCAAGTAACAAGGATGATGCAGGTGGCAGAAGGGGATGGAGAGTCTTTAGCCTGTGGTATTTTCCCAGGCTTTATAAATGACTAGTTTAGTTCCATCTCAATACCTGGGAAGCTACTTTTTCCTTCCAAACTGCTGCTGTTCGCACAAATAAACATGTTGTCAGTTATATGAGGAAAGACTCTTGAGGAAAGGAGCTTAAGAGCTCCAGGCTTTGTCTGGCTGAAACTCATCAAGAAAAAGAAATGTGGATTTCATTGGTTGTATAAAGTGCCAGGTTTTGGCTGGAGGATTCCAGACAGGTGAAACCTCTGATCTCCCACTACTGGTGGATACAGAAGGGCCTGTCTGTTCATGTTGTCATGGGTCATGTCATGGTCAGGTGAGGTTACTACAGGTTTTCACAATAAATTCTGACTTTCGGGAACATTTAAGTAACTGGGAGGTAAGGGGTCAAACTCTCCTTCTTACCCTACTTGATTCCTGTTGAGAGGCAATGGAGTGGGACCACAAATTGTAGATGGAAATCTGATATCTAAACTTTCTTGGGAGAGTCAATTCCCTCCACCCCCAGCTGCTGGCAGCCTGGTTGGACAGATTTACTGTGATTTGAGGGAAGGGACAGGGAAATAGATGTGAGAGATTGCAGCCTTCACTTTTCTAGGTCCCACGACTGAAAATCTGAGAGTCAATATTTCTCACGAGAGCTTCATGGGCTGTTTGGCTTTTGGTTTTGGGGAGGAAACAAAAAATATGTCTGTCTCCTAGATACTCCTGGGTGTGTTTAAATCGGCGGCTGTCTGTGCATTCAAGCCCCTCTGTATAATGAAACCAAAGAAAGTTGCTAGTGGGACTGAATTATAAGAAGTCCTTCTTGCTCCAACTGGCTAGAGCCCCAGTACGCCACCAGGGCCCTCTTGGTGCCCATGGGTGACCTCGTGCTCGGCTCCACCAGCCAGTTCATGGCAGTTCTCTGCAGTGGAGGGCTCTGAGCTCCTCTGAGGCTTGTGCTAACAAGTGATATTTCACAGGCAAGAGAAAACTGCTCCCATTTATCAGAAGATAGGGGTGAGGTTCTGCAGAGCACCAGGGAAGTGTGAACTCCCTCCAGTGAACATGGTTGTGTGAGGAAGGCCTCCACTTTCTGCTGGTTTTGGGAGTGTGTTGGTGTGCTGTGCAGCCGCTCTCCCCTCAGCTGCTTCTCTGCCTGGTGAGCCGTGTTCTTGCACCATCCCCAAGTGCCACAGGGGTAGCTGCTCCATGCCCTCAGCCTGCTTCTCCCATTGAATACCATCAGCTTGTGTGTGAAGTATGTGACCTCCGTGGCACAGCATCTTGATGTGGCAAAACAGAGCCCTTCCAGGCAGCAACACAGCAGCATGGGGAGGAGGGTTTGGTTTCAAACAATGATATCATTGACAGGCTGGAGCAGGACCAAGATCACTCCACGTCAGTCAACAGCAGAAACAGTCTCAAGCCATCTGTACATTATGGCACTGAGCCACTCTTCCCTCGCTTGGCTTCCCTGCTTGTATTTAACCCAGCTCCCAGGGCTTTCTGGGGAACACATCCTGCCAAGAGCAGGCTAGTCCACCCTGAGCTGGATCTTGGGGAGCGACTGATCTTGCCGAAAGCCAGTCGCTGTTGGAAAGGTGTGAGGGCCTCTCTGGAACACCCTGAGAGCTCATGTGCAGCTTACCCTGGCCTCAAACAGCCCCACGTGGCTGCAGCTGGGACCAAGGCTTAGCAAAGGAGAGTGCTCCCATCCAAAACCAGCTTTTCCCCTTACTTCATCAATTCTTCATGCTGATAACTCCTCTAATGAGGGACTCCATGCTGCCTTTCAGGAAGATGATGTGTGCTAGCAATCTGCCAGCTGCCTGACTGGATCTCAGAAGCCTTTAAATGATGCTATTTTGCATCCAGACTTTTGCAGCTTCATCTTGAGCTGCTGGAGGGGGAGTCACTGAGATGTGTAATGTAACAAAGAAAGGATCAAATGGTGCTGTTTTTTTCCAGAAAGGAGGTGAGCTCTGTGCTCTTCTGGAAGCAGTGAAGAAGGTCCATCAGTGCTTTGCAGCGCTGAGCTCCTGTGGGATCAGCTGTTCAGCCTGGCACTGGTGTTGTCCTGAAATGATGATAGATAAGGTTTTGGCGTATGTGTGTATCACTAATCTCTCCTGGTTTTTTAAGAGCAACAAGACTGGCTGATAACTCTGGTGTGCTCTGAGATGGAAAGAAGGCTTCTTTTCTATTTATTTGTGGTCTTGTTTAAAGCTTGATGTTAGCTGAGGAAGTGAGTGGGGCTGAGAATGAACTTTCAAAGGCTCAAAGTGAGATGCCACCCCAAGAGTGTTGCAAGAACAAGATGTTCTGTTGGTTTTCCTCTTTCCTCACTGCCCTGCTCACCGCACACCGTGCAATGCAATGTGAGTGCTCTTCTTAGTGCTGCAAGAGTCCCAAGGCTCTCCTGCGTTAAGGCAGGGTAAGGTCTTCAAAACAGGACTGTTTTGAGCTCAGAATAAGAAACTGCACTTTTTATATGGAGCCTGCAGGATAGGAATGAACTAGTAGAGAGATGCTTGAAAGTTGTAACATGGCACTGCTCAGCCAGATGCTTTCAGTTCAGCAGCTGCATAAGTAACCATAGAAATCCAGGCAGACCTTTCAGCCCGTTAAGCCACCTTAGAAGGTGCTAGAGCCTCAGACTGCAGGTAGAAAGAGATGTGCACACAGTGAGTGTTGTGTGGCGTCATCCTGTGCCCTGAAACCTGCTGTGCCTGGCTCTGGTGCTCAGCATGGCCCAGCTCAACACTGGGGCTGGGCAGCAGCACCATGGGGCTGGGCAGGAGTCAAAGCACTGAGGAGTTTCATGGTCGATGCTGGAGGAGAGATAAAATAGCTATTCATAGTGAATGCTTTCCAAGAATAAAGGAGCAGGAAGAAAACATAAGCGTGCTTGTTTGGGAATGAAACAAGTAAGCTGTATGAGCCTCAGCTACTGGAAATCCATGGGCTGGTGTCTAATTCTGGCTTTAGTAGCACTGGGCAGATGAACACTGACTTACTGTCTGCTCTTGAGATGACAGTCTTACACAGACCAGATACCTGCCAGAGCACATTGCTCAAGGCGATTTCCTGTGAGTTAATGCAATCTGTTGATTAAACATTTGTTTCTTGCAGCCTCATGCTGAGCAAGCTACTGCAGGCAGGGAGATGAAGGGAATTACTTTCTGTGGGATGGTGCTTCTGTGCTTATCTTCAGTTTACAGACCTGAGATAGCTGAACGCAGCAATCTCTCCTTCTGATCACTGACAGGATCTAGTGATGAGAATTAACACATAAGAAAGAAACAAAATGAGCTTTCCTGGGAGACGGTGAACTTTGAAAGTGGAGATAAAAGCTGTTGCATTCCCCACATCAAATGTTATCAAATGCAACAGCGGCACACAGTTTTGTCTGACACTAAGCCATCACTCTTGTTCAGGTGTCTGAGACTTCAGATGCCGGACGTGGAGAACACATTCAAACACTGATAAAAGGTTGTATTTCCTGTTGCTCTGGCCTAATTTAACTAGATACCACAAGCACCCAATCCCTTATTTAAACAGAAAGGCTTTCAGGGTAGATTAGACCTGACTGCCACACACCAAAAACCAAGGCAGATGGAAAAACATTTGGGTTTGCTTCTGATACAGCTTTCTCCATCCAGCCTAAAGAAATTAAGCAAAGAAAAGAAGAAAATGTTTTCTTTACTGCTTTCTTGCAGGCCATAGCTCAAAAATACGGAGCATGAAGTGTATTGAAGACGGATACAGAAGGACTGCCCAGGATTCATGTAGTACCCTTGTGGCATGGCAAGTGCCACTTCAGTGGCACTGTGGGGTTGTCGCAGAAGTGTTTGATAGATGGGACTTGTTCCATGATCCTTCTCCACATTTTTGGAGTGAAGCCATTGTTTTAAAAAAACTGCTTTAAACCTACATTTTATGCTGCTGAGATGGACACAGGATATGACCTTCTTGGTTTGGCCCAGATTTTGACTTGCTGTACTTTTTTAGATCACTGTTTAGCAAATGCAGATGTGTAAAAAGAAGGAGAAGGCTGTTTCCTCTGGAACAAAATCAAACCACTTACAATTCAGTGCACAGGAGCTCCTTTTATAGACTTTTGGTCTGATCCTGGGCTGAAGACAGGGAGAATATTGTCTGTATGAGGTTGACACGAACAAATTCAAATTGGGGAATCAGCATTTTCCTAGTACAAAGATGTGAATCGGCTTCTGGGCAGAAGTTGAAATGCAAATGCAGATTTTTCTATTATTGTTCTCAGATTTGGGCACTGGAGAGAGTCTGGATTTGAGCTGAGAACTCACACCAGTGCCTAAATGTGTCCTGAACTGGCCTGTGGTGTGCTTGCTATGCTGGACTTAGTGCTTTGAATCTAATCCCAGTATATCTGGGGCATAACTTGGCAGTAGTAAAGGAAATTCTGCACAGAGACTTGTACCCATTAAGGGACAATGATGATGCTGGTTTCTGCTTTTTAATTTAATTTAATAAATGGCTTGAAATAGCACTTAGGAAGATGTGTGCTGCACCCTTTGAGAAGTGGATGTGCTCCGTGAGAAGTGCTCAGGTCCTGCCAGGGCAGAAGACAGATGGATGTGTCGAGGTCAGCTGCGCATCCACCTTCTGACCCTCTGGATCCCATCACTGTGCACTGTGAAGCACAGCCTGCGGCATCGGTCCTGCAGCAGCTCAGATGGCTCCTGTGCCACCAGGAAGTGATTAGCTGCTGCCTCCCTGGGGACAGTGTTAACAAGAGCCTCGCAGGCAGAAAGTGCTGGTCCAGAGCGGAGTGCAGGGATACAGCACAGCTGGTGTCCCACAGGCACCAACCTCCCAACTGCTCTCCGTGTGTTGCACTTGGTTTCACGCTACAGGTAGCAAATAGCCACTGCCCCAGGTCCACAGTGGTGGTTCACAGCAATAGGAATGTTTATACTGACTTCAGAAAGAGCTGGATGTAGCCCATTTTCTAGCACACCTTGGAAGCAGGTAAAGAAAGGTACCTATCTTTTCTTTAAACCTCTCTGCTGTGTCTGCAGAAACCTCTTTGCACCAGACTACACTGAGACTCATTACAGCCAGACTGGACAAGCCCAGACCACCTCTCTGACACACACGGTGAGTGCAGGGAGTGCTTTCCCTCCTGTGTCATGCAGCAGCCCCAGAGAAGCAAGGCGAGCTGCTTTCTCCAGAGCCTTTCTTTGAGGCCACAGGTCCCTGCAGCTTTAGGCTGTAGGAGTGGGCTTTCTGACCTAAGGGGTTCCAGCAAGAAAGCATTTCTGTACGAGAGCCCAGGTCAGCCGCTAGCATTGCTCCCCTGTCTCTGGGTGCTGGGAAATTGTTTGTTCCTCCTGATGTTCATCCTCTTGCTTTTAGTTTTGCCACCAGGCACCCCACACTGGGGACATTCCCAGCCTTTGGGAAAACCAGCCCGTGTAAGCTGGCTCCTGTTCAGTATAAAACCCATAAATTACTGATCTCACGCAGGCCTCGGCTGACTCTCCGCTGCAGCGGCACAAAGATGTGCATTGGTTGCGATGCAAAAATAAGAGATAAAACCACCATGAGATCATCTTTGCGAGTGCTGCCCTGGGGTGAGGGGAAGGGATGTGATGAATATGTTGGCGTTTCTGCCCCAAAGCCTCCTTGTCCCTACCAGAGGCTGCCTTTGTCTTGCCAAGAGCCCCCAGACATGGATTTCCCCACTGCCCATGGTGTCACCCTCTCTGGGCTGAAGGCATATCCTCTGGGGCCTGACCCAGGGCCAGCTGCCATCGATAGGCAGCTCCTATTATAGGCAGAAAACCTTACATCAGCCTTAATACTGCAGCTATCTGAGTTGCTTCCTTGGGGATTCAAAGCTCTCAATTTTTACTGGCAACAAGGAGCTGTTTGATGCACTTGCATGGGCCACGCATGGCAGCCAAAAGGCCAGATTTCAACGCAGACTCACAGAGATTTCGTTCTGATAGTCAACTGCCAAACACAGTACAAAGAGAACAATTGCTGGAGTAGCGGCAGTACTCGTGTGGGACTCTGGTGCCCAAATATAGTGTGTGTCCATCCTGAAACTGCATCTCCAACCCTGCTCCTTCTGCTTTCCAGGACCACTGCTTTTACCACGGGGTCGTGAGGGGCTGGGAGCACTCCAGCGTCACGCTCAGCACGTGCCGAGGGCTGCGGTAAGTGCCTGGTGATGCTGGAGCTGTAGGAATGCTTCTGCTCAGCTCCTTGTCTTTCAGGGCAGATAGACCTGTTCTCAAATGCCACCGAGCCAAGAGTTCTGGGCATAAAAGGAGTGTGTCAGGGGAGTTGCAGAAATTTGGCTATCACTAGGAACCATGGCCTCCTAGCCAGCTCCTAGACCCCTTCCTGCTTTGTGCTGGCCACATGGACTCATTCAATGAGTGAGTTTAACTCAAGAATCCACTGGAGAAAAAGGCTCTTGTTAGTGCTGCATCCGTTACAGAGACAGGGACAGGACTAACAACATCCCAGCTCAATCTCTACACTAATGCAGAAACCAGCTCCTTCTCCTGTTGTCTCACAACAACAAGTTTTTGTGTGCACTTTGGGGCAAAGTCTTCAAGTATGAACTTCTTCCTGGGTTGTGAGACCTGCTCTCTGCTTTCTCCCTGGGTGGTGCTGGGGTTGTGTGTTTCCTGCATTTAAAACATTCACTTTGGTAGTAATGTAGTCTTTGGCAGGAAAAGATGGTCTGTATCCTCAGCAGGAGTAAGTGAAACGGCTCATTGTAACCAGGGAGCTGCATTCATTTACACCAGCTCGGAGTTTGTTTCCAAACACCACATGGGCTTTATTGATACTAGTGGTCATCTGCTCTCGAGTGCTGATTGGAAGCTGTGCTGATGGGACCAGCTCCAGCCAGGAAACAGCCTGTGCCAAAGCAAACCTGAGACATCTTAAGTGACTGTAGCTCAGGCCAAAGAGCCTAGTGAGATAAACAAGACAGTGCAGCCACCTGTGGCTTCCAATAAATAATCCAAAAGCCAAAGCAGTCACAGGTGTGCCTTGCTCCCATCAGACTGCCTTTTCCTAGGCTCTGCCTTCCAGCTGTGAGGGAGAACAGAGATGTCCCAGTGTGCACTCAGTTGGGTTCCTGCATCCATGAACTGTCAGCGTGTGCTGGCAACTCTGCAGCATCGTTTTCTAATTGCCAGGAAGGCATGGGAGCTGCACACGCATAGCTGTTTTCACCCCGAGCCTTCACACAGAGGTGTGCTGCCCGTTGAGCCACACATCTAATGGGCATCAAACAGATTTCCATCTCTCCTGGCTGTAACGTGCTCATTGATAAAACCAGAACCACATGGCTATGTGCAAGTCATAGAAAGAACTATGTTTTTGTTTTCTGTTGACAGAGTCTTCACATTTTTCAGTCAGTTCTGTTAAAGACAAGTTTCAGCAACTGGTTGTAAAGTTTTCACTGCCTGCCCCCCCCAAAAAAGTTGTACTTTAAAGAAATCAGTGCTCCTTAGGTTAGCACTGTTACAGCACACCTCCAAAAGCCCCTCAATCGAATGTCTAAGGCCCACTTAATAGATGCTAATATGTGGAAGCTCAGGGATTCTCCCCTCTGAACTCAAAATATTCCCATCCTTTTTATTAATGAACTAAATGGCCTGTTAAGGATAAGTGCCTTGCCAGGGTCAGATGGGAACTCAGCAGCAGTTTCTGTGATAGTAATTAACTTTCCCTCTTATTGCTTCCCATTTCAACAGAGGACTTATCGTACTGAGCAGCAATTCCAGCTACATCTTAGAGCCGGCTCCTGACAGCCCAAACCAGCACTTGATTTACAGGTTGGATGACCTGAGGTTGCAGAGAGGAGCCTGTGGCTATGAGGGCACTGGAGACACAGCCAAAGACTGGCTCAGGGACTTCACAACTGGGATGAAACCACCACGCCAGAGGGTGAGCAGGGCTGAGGACAGGCCTGTAGCTAAACTAACTTGTGACACTCGGTTGCTATAAGTCAATCACATCTGGAGGAGATGCGTGTGATGGGGCAGGGTGAAGGGCCAGTGAAAAATGGGAAAAATGACCTGTACATACATTTTGTGAAGAGTTTCTTGAGGGGTATTGGAGAAATAACCTGTGTTACTGCTGCCGTAGGTGAAACGGGAGACTCTGCAGGCTACGAAGTACGTGGAGCTTCTGCTCGTGGCTGATTATGCAGAGGTAAGAAATGGGATCCTGTTTATACCAACTGAGCTCTGGGCTCTGAGTGAGAATCCCACCTGCAGCATCTCCTGGGGTGGGGAAGGAAGCTGAAGCTCAACAGGTCTCCTCTTGCCATCTCAATGGTCCTACCCCCACCAGCAGACAGGAAGAGCTGTGCCTTTGTCACTTTAGCCCTAGCAGCCATGACCCCTCTGCCACCACTGCCACCACCGTTGGTCAGGGGAGAGATGCAGGTTGTGATTTGGATGAAGGATGAGGGTTGGAGGTCGGTTCTGGCCTCCCAAGGTATGAATAGTTGGCCCTAGTTATTGGTTGGAGAAACTGCCTTCAGCCTAGGGTGACTTCAGGGTTTCCAGAACAAGAAGCGTCTAACTCTGCAGTAGACTTAATCTCTAGAGAAGATAACCATGATTATCCTCTGCCCAGAGCTGGTAGCAGATACATAAATAGACATTTTTAAGGCTCCAGATCATAGAATAGGGCTGGAAGAGACCCCGTGAGGTTAGCAATCCCTCCCCCATCCCCAGCCTGGACAGCACGCCAGACATACTGAGAGTGCAAACTGTGCAGTGTTTTGCTGATCATTTAATCTCCGTCACAGACAGGAGTCAGGCTGGTCCTATTCATAATTCACAACTTGAAACTCCACATAGTGCGCTGGGCTACAATTTATTCAGAACAAAACTAAAGGCAGAACCCATCTTGTTTTCTCTATTAGGTAGCAGGATACCAGGGAAACTCTGAGAAAACACATTATACCCAGCAACTGCCATATGTTGTTCATTTGATTAGACAAGCTGGGGTGGACACCCTCGCAGTGTTGTCATTGACTGCCCTTGCTTCACTGTCTGTCTTGCTAGAAGAAAAGTCCCGGGTTTTTTTGTTTGTTAAACAAAAATCTAAACATTTTGCACCTTTAATTCCTTTAATCAAACAGTTTGTTTGAATTAACTTAATTGCCAGGTGGTTTAAGTAGTCAAATTCATTTGATGATGCATCCCCATTGATTGTATGAGTGATGAGTGCTACAGCAGCTTTGACCTCAGACATGAAGTCATGTTACCATATATTTCACTTGGCACATTTGTCAGTTCTTTGACAGCCCCTGGCTTTAGGGGCTCTGATAAGTTTGGGTTAGTCCACTGTGTTACTACCAATGCTTGAGTAACATCGCTGCAGTGGGATGCTAGGGATGAATTCTGAATATACATGTTTGGGTGGGCTTATAGTCAGATATACAGTGAGGAAAGCTTGTGGGCTTCCCTTCACAGTTACCTTCTTATTCCCAGAGTAATGTGACTTGTTCTAACACATTTCCACTCTTCTGGTTGCCTTTGTGCTGCTGATATGGTCCTTTTGTTCAGTTTCAGAAGCATCAGTTCAACATTGAAGCAACAAGGCTTAAATTAGTGGAGGCTGCTAATTACGTAGATAAGGTGAGATTGGGTGTGCGTGAAATGAGGATAACAAAGCACAAATCTTGAACTGTGAAAAACGTGACAGAGGAAAACTGCCTTACTGTGAGTGAGAATAATGCTTCAGCAGTTTTCCCCAGTGACTTGGGGAGCAGAGAGCATCTGCCAAACAATTCTGTTGTTGGACATCAAGGACGCGCTGGGGGAATCTCCATTCCTTACCTCGGAGCCATCATAAGCATCTCTGTTTTGATACATCTTTATATTAACTGTGTTCCCTAAATAATGCTTTTTGGCAAGGGACTAAGGTATTCACTTCAAATTGTCTTGGCAATTTGGCAACTAGAAATCTTGGCAACTAGAGCTGGAAGGAGCCTCCAGAGGTCATCCTTGCAGTGGTACACAGTGCTACTTTTTGGATCTACTCCCTTCACCCTCCTCTTCTCCCCTTAAACTCCTTCCACCACGTGGCCCATGAAGGCTTGTCCTGTTAGTAGTTGATGTGGGCAACAGATCATTTCCTTCCCCTTTTCAGGAATTTTGACATATCTAATGATAAACATGATGTGAGTCTCAAGTCTTTGTTTCCCTTCTTGTCATTCATTTAAAAATGAAAGTTTGGCATGTCTAGTTCAGTCAAGTTCAGGTTTGTAAGTGGTGCACATTTCTCTCTGCAGAGCTGCATCACAACATTGCAATGCATTGCCAGAGCGAGCATCTTCTCTGGACACGTGTAACTGTAGTAACAGTTAGCAGGGCTCATACTCAATATTTAAACCCAGTAAATAAATCAGTGGTGCTCATTTTGTCATCTCTTTTCCTTCCTATATCTTAGTTTTACAGATCCCTGAATATCCGGATTGCCTTGGTGGGGCTGGAGATCTGGAGTAATTGGAATAAATGTGATGTAAGTGAGAATCCCTACTCCACCTTGAAGTCTTTTCTGGCCTGGAGCAGCAAGGAGCGGGTGCACAGAAAACATGATAATGCCCAACTCATCACGTAAGTTTGTTTCTCCTCAAATAAACTGCTTTTGACAAGTGGTTTGGGTGGGTGGGAAATCAGTGTGTGAGGTTATATCACTCTAAGATTCAGAGTGGCAGATTTACATAGAGACTGCTCAGCCTGCATTAAGCTCTGGCACCCAGAGCACAGCTATGTTAGGAAAAGTGGAGGTCCCAGGCTATGCAGCAGTATCCATACACATGCACCAAAGTGCATCAGCTTTAGTGTGTGTGCGTATCACATGCAGCTGTACATCATCTGTCACAGCTACATGTAGAACTTCAAGGAAATCTGAACTGTAAGCAAGACCTGTAAAGGGGAACTAAACCCTTTGTGGCAGTAATTCATTCCTAACTCAACCCACTGAGGCACAGGGTACACAGTGCTGGGAACTAGCTGATAGCCTGCAACTCACCTGGTCCCATTAGGGCCAGTAGCTATGGTCAGCAATGCAGATGTCATTGGAAGATCTGACCTCTTCCATGGTAATTCATCCACCAGTAAATAGTGGTGAGTAAGGAGAAACCTGCACAACCAAAATGCAGTTTCCCTTGTTTTGTTTGGCTGTTTTTTGCTTGTTGGGTTGGGGTTTTTTTCCCCCTATAACATTACTGTGTTTCTTCTTCACCTGGTCATGTCCTGAGCACAATTTCCAGGGCTCCCATTTCAGACATGCTGGCAGGGATGATGCAGAATTCTGGCTCAGCAGGCAGGAGCCAAGCATGGCTGCACCTCAGAGATGTTATCTAGTACTCTGTCAAGTCCCCAAATCCCAAGCTGGCAGCTATCAGGGTTATGGTAAATTAAGTATTCACAAACGGTTCCCAGTTAAGGATCCAGAAATAGTCTTTTCTGTGCTTCTTGCAAAGCTCACAAGGAGCACTTTTTGGCACCAGACCATTACAAAAAATAGGATTGGCTGCTTGTCCCATAAACCAAAGTAGTAGTCAAAGAAAAAAAGGTCTTAAGGCTCTGTAGCTCTGCTATAATGTCCTATACTTGAAGGTGCTACTAAAGAAAATGTATTCACCTCACGGTGTGTGTATGTATGAAGCTGTGGACTGCAGGATGCGTTTCTCTGCCTTTCCTTCTCAAGGGCCTCAGTGCCATTTCACGGTCTTTCTTTTCTGGGTTGATTTTAGGGGTGTGCCCTTCCAAGGTACCACAGTGGGCTTGGCTCCTGTGATGGCCATGTGCTCTGATTTCCAGTCAGGAGGAGTGAACATGGTAAGTAAACGCTAATACCGAATATGAAGTTTGTTTTCAGCAGTGAATGCATAGGATAGATGCCTCCTGAAGTTCAGGAAGAAAATATTTCCCATGAAGACCTCTAGCTTGCCTGCTGATAGGCAGGAATACCTGCAGTAGATGTTTTCTACCTGTAGTAATGAGAAGTGCCATATATATCCCATTGACTCAGTACAGGCACAGGTAAAACGCTGATATGCCTCTTTGACCTTTCACAGGATCACTCTGAGAATGCCATTGGTGTTGCTGCTACCATTGCCCATGAGATGGGACACAATTTTGGCATGAATCATGATTCAGCTGGCTGCTGTAATACCCCTGCAGAAGATGGAGGCTGCATCATGGCTTCAGCAACTGGGTGAGTTCATCTTACATAATCTCATGGGGAAATGCAAAGGGCTTTGTTACAAAAGCCTTGGTGGGGTAAGAGCTAGAAATGCAGACTGATGTTGGGTCTGTCACTGCCTGTTGGAGCCAGTTTTCTCTATTTATAGAGAAAATACTGCGGAGCAAACCCTGGGTCACGTATAAGTAGCAAACTGGTAAATTCCTAATGAATTTTTCCTGCCTGAGGTTAGCTTTATGTAACACAGGCACCTGACAGCATTTAGAAATGGAGCTCTAAACTGTCTGATAAAAAGGAAAACTTTCCTATCTTCAGTCCTGATAGTCTGTCTCAGGACCCCTCTAACCCCTCATCAGAGTTTGTGCTTCTCACTCTGTCCTACCATCACCCCAAAGCAAGTTCAATGCATGTAAGCACACATCCTTCTGCAAAACCTGGACTGCCTATTGCCAGCAGGTACAGAGAAACAGGGGAGACCAGAGCATGTGTGACCTTGGCAGAGGTTTACGTGGGTTTCATTTCTTTGTTGCACACAAGATGCATAGATAGATCATTGATAGGGTTTCTAAAGCATCCAGTACAAAAGCTTATGTGTGTTAGAATGGGGTAGTGAGAGGGAAAAAGATTGCTTCAGGAAAGAATGGATTTTTATTAAAAGGCACAGTAATAGGGCTATATTTCTAAGTCAGAAGATATGAAAACAGGTTGACTGCATGTTATAAGAATACTGCTTAGTTTCAGTAAGCCTCAGAAGGCCTGTGTTTAAAAGGAAACCAGTAGCTGGATTTGAGAGAAAGGGGAAGTGAGAGTGACTGGAAACCCACAGGGATCCAGCTTCCATATTTCAGTCACGTAAAAACGTCAGATGAACCCATTCACTTACAGCCACGTTTCTCATTCCCTCAAGCCTTCCTCCTTGGGGTTTAACAGGGAATCTTCTCCATAGATATCTTCTTTAATGTACATTATTTTCTCCAAATAAGGAAGAACATTTAGGTGAGAAGTGAAAACATCATGGCATGCGAGCAGAACACACAACATGAACACACAAATTCATGGTCATATATAGAGTGCATAGCTTCTGGCATTGAAGCAACAGAAATTAATAATTCACGTAGCAGAAAATATTCACATCCTTTGCAGTGAGGCAGTAGATAGGAAAAAGGAAATGTTATTTTTAGCAGTTAGATTCACAAGCAGTTATTCACAGTCCGAATGCTGGATTCTCCAGCTTTTTCAAGCCATTAAGAATAAGCCACAGCATCAGTACTGAGCTGGTGAGGACTGCCACGCTTGTTAGCTACCAAAGTCTAATTTAACTCAACATATTTTGCTTCAGTAAAGTTTACCTTTAAAACCACTTATGTTTCTAGACAGTCTTGCAGTGCAATCTCGCCCTATCTTCAAATGTAATCCAAATGGATTTGATTTTGAACAGGCACACAAACCCACCATCCGCTTTAGCACAGTATTATAGACTTCAGAGAGAGACCTGTGTCCTTTGGCACTTGTCAGGATTTGCATGTGCTCCTTTTTGGTTCTCTAACCATTGCCCAGATCTGTCTTGATGTTTTTCTACACTGTCCACATTCAGGCACCCATTCCCCAAGGTGTTCAACCGATGCAATAGGAAAGAGCTGGAGAAGTATCTGCAGTCTGGCGGAGGGATGTGTCTCTCCAATATGCCAGATACCAGAAAAATGTATGGTGGAAAGAAATGTGGAAATGGCTACTTGGAAGAGGGGGAGGAGTGTGACTGTGGAGAGGTGGAGGTAACAATTGCTCAGATACAGCCATTTGGGGTTTAGTGGGACACTATGATTTTATTATGTATTTTGCAAATACGGTTATGTGATGTGTAAACAGCTTTTGTGCAGTAGACTTGCATACCTTCCTTGTAGATGTATATGCAATATAAACCAAGGTTGTAAAGTATCACGTCTAACTAAATTCGTAGTGTGTAGTACAGAGCATCCCAGAACTCAGGGATGGTGTAATCCATGGCTTAACAGAGGTGATGAAATATTCATTTAAAAAAAGAAAGAAAAAGTGATCTTAGCTGTTGCGTTTCCATATGTAAGTTCACTTTACCTATGGCTCCATTCCTGGTAAGGATGGAGCTTCTTTTAGCACTGCATCTGCCTTTTCCTAATCCATACTTTGACTAATAAGATAAAAGTGAGCCCAGGCTTGCCAGATGTAAGGAGCAAAACCTAGAGTATCCAGTCTGTCCAACAGAGGATGCAGTTATGCAGTACTGTAATTCAGCACATGCTGGGTATCACGAACATATTGTGGAAGGAAGGCTGTTACTTTGTGTGCATGTAATTCATCATGTATGAGAACAGATTAGCATCAGCCTCACACTTTGATGCTTTGGCACATTCCTGTCTTGAACATCTGCCTTGTAAACTCTGCTGCATCTCTCTGTCTTTCAGGAATGCAACAACCCCTGCTGTGATGCCAGAACCTGCTCCCTGAAGCTGGGTGCTGAATGTGCCCATGGCAGCTGCTGTCATCAGTGTAAGGTGGGATCTCTGGCTTTCCCTAAGAGAAGAGAGGGAATAATGCTGGTGGAAGTGTAAGGGTGAAAAATGGAGGGGAAAGGGGAACAAACACAGCCAAACATGGAGTTCAGCTACTCACCTGCGAGCAATGGTCTGATTTTTAGGTACAACAGCTACAGTGCAGTCGAACTAGTGGGGTCCTTTCTTCTAGCTGACTAACATAGTTGGGTCCTGCGATAACTTGAGGTGAGCTGTGAATGCTGCTGTATCACTGCTCCTCTTAAACACTTAGGGATGGGAAGAATCAGAATGAGTATTTCCCTCCTTTGGCTCTAGAAGAAATCTAGACAGAGTAAACACTTCCTCTGGGGATTAGGCTGAATGCTGTCTTTGCTCTGAATCCTCTTTTTCTGGGATGCAGTTGGATTCCTTTAGCCCAGGTGCTTGATGAAGAAACGCTAGCAGAGATGATTGTATACATATGACCACTATAATTTTAAATCTCAGCTTTCCCTATAGAGGCTGGTTAAAATGTGTTTCTGATTTTGGGGCCAAAGATCTCACGCTTTGCCAACAAATTATCTCAAAAATGAACATAGGCAAACATTTCTCTGAAGCTCATTCTTGCATTTGCACATCTACTCTGTGCTCTTGACCCATCCTGGGCATGTGTAAATAATGTTCCAGGAATCCACCTGGACTCACTTCTTCCACAAGAGACTTGGGAAAATCTCCTATATGTAACTGTGCATGCCCTTCTGTTCTCCGTGTCCATGGTGGATGGGACAAGAATGAACTGGGTAAACTTGTAAGCAAAGGGAGATGTAAGTTACTCATTAGGAAAATGTCCCCAGCAGAAATGACAGCAAACAGTGAAACAAACTTCCCAAACAAGGAGGGTTTTGAGAATAGATTACACAAACATCTGCCAGAAATGGTTTAGTTAAATCAGATCCTACCCTAGGGTAGAGGGAGATGGATCAGTGTTCCCTTGAGATCTGGCATCTTTATTTTGTGTGCATGATCTCATCGCTACCTAGGGAAGGGATCCAGCCATTAATTTGATTTTACACAGCTCACCCAGTTAATGAAATTACAGAGTCATTTGGATCACTGCTGACCTCAAAAAGCCTAAGATGAGGTGGATATAGAGATGCATGCAAGATTTTTTTCTTACCTACAGGGATACGTTGTGCAAACATGAAACCACAAAGGAGCTAAGCAATAATTCAGTCTTTTTCCTTTTGTATCTTTTTAGCTGATGTCTCCAGGAATTTGTGACCTTCCAGAATACTGTACTGGCGAGTCACCGTTTTGCCCCTCCAACTCTTACCAAATCGATGGGGCTCCCTGCGATGGAGGAAAGGCCTATTGCTACAGTGGCATGTGCCTCACGTATAAAGACCAGTGCATACAGCTGTGGGGGCCTGGTAAGGACGCTGCTTGCAGCAAAATACACTGTCTTTTGAACTAACAATATTATGTGGCTTCCTGCTATTATTACCCTGTGTAAGGCAGTAGTACCTTCCATACCTGTTATCAGTAGCAACGTCTGGGGAGCCTTTTCTTCTGCCTTGCTTGCTTGGAAGAGCAGCAGAAATTTCCCATGTTCAAACCATCCCAGAAAAAGAACAACTGAGTGGTTGGCATGGAGTGAGGTGGGCTGCCAGGCTCCACAGCCACATGAGTCTCTTCCCTGCAGGAGCAAGGCCAGCACCAGATGCCTGCTTCGAGAAGGTTAATGCGGCTGGAGACACCTATGGGAACTGTGGGAAGGACATCTATGGCAACTACAGGAAGTGTGAGATGAGGTAGGAAGAGTGACAGCCAAGAGTTGCTCATGGGAGATATTTTTATATATTACAAAATTACAGGCCAATAGATAAAACTGATCTATATTTTAGCTTTATTACCCTCCTCTGCTTCCTGGGAAACAAGTAGCATCCCTGTTGGACTTAGAGCTCTTATGAGCTCTTCATACTGAAGCTTTAAGATTTTCCCTGCCTTTTGCATTTTAAAATACCGAGATGATATTTTTTCAAAGTAGAAGAAGAAGGATTTACAAATCTATAAGTTAAATGTAGCTTTTAAAGTGAGACAAAAAACTTCTTAGTCATATCTACAATTTTTTGAGGCTGGCTTACCCACGGTGACGTTGAATTGGTGCCATCAGTATCCAGCACTGTTGCTTGGGCTAGCTCTTGGGAAGTGCTTGGTCTTTTGCCATTGAACAGTGACTCAACACTGCTGCTTTAATTCACATGTAGAGCTGATGCCTACGAAACGTTCAGCAAGCCAGAAATAATCGCTTTAGCCTTTCCTTTGAAATCAGAGATGCTAAATGTGGGAAGATCCAGTGCCAGAGCTCTGCTTCCAAACCCCTGCAGACCAATGCAGTGGCCATAGACACAACTATCCTCATGCAGAGGACAGAGCTGAAGTGCCGAGGGACCCATGTATACAGATCTGACAGTGAAGAAAAGGAGATGCTGGATCCTGGCTTGGTGCTGACGGGAACGAAATGTGGGAGCCATCATGTAGGTACAGTTCTGCCTGTAATGGCTTTGGGGAGGCTCAGGATATCACTTTTCCATCTGGAAAGTGCTTTGTGGTTATCGAGCCATTCATTTCTTATGTCTAATGCCTTTCTAGGGGATTTTTACAAGAATTTCTTAGAGGCTTCTGAGAAGCAATGGAAGAATACACACCAAAGGCCATTCCTTAAGTCTTTGCCAGATGAAGGCCAGGGCTGGTGTTGAATTTTGGATTTGCTAGTTGGTTGAGGTTGTCTTGCTTAAAGGTGAGACACGCTATAAGAAATCAAGTCACCTGAGAGCTCCCTCAGAGACTTGCCACATGGGCATGACCAAGCTATCAACTTCTGAGATCCCACTCTTCTCTCGTGTGTGTTAGCTGGGATTTAGGGTAGTCATTATGTTTGCTTGGGAACCAGCTTAATTTCATGGCCTGTTATCCTTCCCAGGGTATTACATGTATTGTCAAAGTGTCTGGGACCCCATAAGTCACAAAACAACACAAGGCAGTAGTATGGTACATAACCCAGAGAGCTAACACTGAGTTTTTGGATCCTTTCTCTACAGGTTTGCTTTGAGGGGCGCTGCCAGAACACATCCATCATCTTTGATTCTGAAAGCTGTAGCAAGAAGTGCCATGGCCATGGAGTAGGTGTCTTCCTTTTCATCTCCATTTCAGACTAAAGCAGCATGGGTTGCCATTCATCTGTGGATGGTGGTTCAGCTCAGTTCTGATACCATGCTTCGGTTCGCTCTGGACTTCAGCTTCTTGATTATCAATTTGCTCATTCCCTTCATGTTTGGTGCATTTTATGGTCTGTGGACTAAAGTCTCTGAGTCTTCCTATTCTAGGTCTGCAATAACAACAAGAACTGCCACTGCAACCAGGGGTGGGCCCCCCCATTTTGCAACAAGCAGGGAAGGGGCGGAAGCTTGGACAGTGGTCCCCCCATGCCCGAAGGTGAGTAGGACCAACTCTACTATGGTGGCACTTCAGAAGAACTTGAATTAGATGTGGAGCAGAGATTTTTCCGTTTAACAAACTCCACTTTCTTGCCCTCAGGACCTTCAGCAGTCGGGATAACTCTTGCAATCCTGGCTCCCATTCTGCTTCTCATCATCATGTTTTTATTCTACTATCTGAAATGCTGGAATAAATTTGCCATCTGTTCTCTAAAGAAGACTCCACAGTTCAGGTAAGTTGTCAGCACTGTGCCTTGCCTGCCTGCATCCCCTTTCAGTGTCAGGACAGAAGAGAAATGGCAAAGGCTGTGAGGAATATAACTAAATGGCTTTGTTGGTATAGTCAGTATTTCCTTCTCGTTTTCTTTACTTCAGTTAAAATATAATGGAAAATACAGCAAAGAAAAAGGAGAAAATATCAAGGAAATAACACTCAAAAAAATTGTCAGTGACACCTCTGGAAATGGGCATGCAAACCCTGCCTTCAAGTTGAAAACCCCGCAGGAGCAGAGGAAGGTAGGGGCAAGGTCACCTCCCTGGGGAGAGATGCAGCTGCTCTAAGATGTGGCATGTGGTTCCCTCTCACACTGCAATTAGGGAGAGGATGGGAAAAACAGATGGACATCACCCATGGCTGAAAGTCAATGAATGTAGTATTTATTTCTAGTGATTTTCCTAGGCAGGAGCTGGGATTTGACCAGACCTGTGCGGCCACTTGTCTCTCCTGATAGATCCTTTTCTGTCACATCCCCATCTCAAAACTGTACAGATTGCAACTCTGGGTTTATTTACATGCATTGCTCATGACACTAATGCCTGAGTCACTCTGTTCTCTTGATTCCCATTTCTGCCTTGTGATCCTAAATTGTCCCGGTCTATCTAATCAACACATACTGGTGTTGCAGGCAATATTTTCCACTATGTGGCTCACAGACCTCATGTAAATCCTCAGAAGTGTAGCAGAGAGTAAAAAGGTGGTTTGAAGTGGAAACACCTAACCCCAGGTCTTCTGCACAGGTGATTGGCTTCCCTGAGATCCCATCAAAACCTCCTCCCCAGCAAGCTCCAGGGCTCCGAATAAACCTGCAGCAACCACCCGTCTTCTCCACTGGCTACATGTGTGGTGCGGGGCAGCCCAATGCGAAGGACACTGCCCGTCGGACACCCCCGAGCAGACCAGCACCTCCTGCTCCCAGACCCACCGTCTCTCAGGTATGGGGTTGTGCTGCTGTCCTCCAGATGGGGCTTGATGGGAGGTTTGTTCTGAGAGTGAAGCCTCTCACCCTCATGGGGGGGTGTAGGAGTGATAGTGCTCACTAGCACATGCTCTCTTTCACCACAGGACAATCACTAGTGGTCCTCCTTGCTTTGTAGTTTAGATGACAATGACCATGCTAGCACACACAATTACTTTTAATTCAGGTTCTCTAATACCTCTGACCCAGAGCTGAAGTCAGGTAGTTTGTATCACAAAGCAGCATTTACTTTACTAAACATTCTAGCTGCAAATCAAATAGATGATGTGCCAGGAACTAAAGAACTGTACAGATATTTCCCTGTGCAAGCCTAGCACATCTCTTACCATTTGTGTGTATTTGTCTCCTGGAAACAAGCCCTTCTGGGGTTACTAGTCAGTGATAAGTCTGAGGTTCAGTGCTGAGTACAGGATCTCCATGACTTGGGATAATCCCTCAGGTATCTTGTATTTGGCCATTCCTGGACTAAAGCCTCAGGAGCCTCAAGCATGATGTGGAGCAGAATGGGATGCATGTTGCATAGTTAACATTAGACTCAACCCAGACTGACCCCATCTTATGTCAGCATCCTGGCCACAGGTTGTTTTGAGTTTTATAAGGAAAGGGTTTTGATTTACTTCTTTTGCTAACAATTTTGGTCTAAGCTTAGCACAGACCCCACATTGTTATGGGAAAGATGGTAAATCATTCAGACTGCCTTAACTCCATTTTACCAAAGTATTTCCCTACTAGCTTTGTTAGGTTAGGGCCAGCAAAGAAGCCAAGGGCTCAGTTACAGGATAGCAGGAGGCTGGCTCCCAGACAGTCTCTCTCTGAAGGATAGAGAGGAAAACAAACCCAAAATACTTTAGTGAATGGGATTTGTTTCTAGCTCCATTGTTCCTGTGAACAGCCGGCACTTCAGCAGG
>NW_009930983.1:27654-41555 GCF_000696875.1 Nestor notabilis
AAGAAAACTCAAACAAAAGCAGGAAGCTGGCTATAGTCAATAAGGAATAGGTATCCTTCCCAGCTGTTTGTTGACAAGTTCCCCACAATCTCCACTGTGTTCCCTCCTCAGTGCATCCAGTCTCTTTGTCTCAGTCAGACCTACTAGATGGAACAATTTTCCTAGGATTTTCAAAAGAATCATTGCCATTTCTGGGTTGGGGGAGAGCCACAAGGTGTGGAAGGTATAGTGGAAAATAATTAATTTCACTGTTTGCTAGTGTCTGTGTCCTTCCTAGATGTTTGCAGTATCTGCCAGATTTGCTCTTCTGCTATTCCTATGGGAGCAATTAGGACCTGGTAGTTGGTGGGATTTAGCCTGCCTAGTCCTTCCTGGAGTCACAGGACAAGGTCCCTGGAGAGCAATGGATCCCCAAGCGTTGGCTGATGCAGCCGTCGAGCATCGCATTTGTGCATAGTCTAAGGAGACTGCAGGGGTTTTGGGTGCCCTCCAACTTGTGAGTGCAGCTGTGTTTATTAAATCAACACCTGTAAGCCAGCGACAGCTCAGAGACTAAGCAACAACAGGCAGTTGGTTCTTGAGTGGGTACCTTCTCCCCAGGGGCATGCTTTACTCTGAAACTCATTAGGCAAATGGAAAATATAATGCTCCAAGTATCCTATTAGGGACAGCTGTGTGCACAAACAAAGTCGTAACTGATTGTAGGTGGGTGCAGAGCTCTATGTGTTTGTGTGGGCACACATATACATGGATACAGGGTTTACAGGCATTATATTGGCAATCTTATAGTATATGTGTCTTAAGTGAACCAATAAAGCGACCGATTAAAAGGCTCTGGAACACTGCTTCCCTATGACTTGTGAAATTCAAGGCTTAAAACTTCCAGCCATAATGTGACATGCTTTCAGCCTGCAGATCCATTTAGGAGGCAGAGCAAGGTGGAAACCCTGCTACTCTGTTTGGTTGTCCTCAGTTTGAAGCCAGCTGCCCAGCAGCCTAAAGCCATCGGTCTTCATGAAATGGATAGGTGAAAAACTTCTACATGTTGAGAACCATTAATCACCTGTGTAATACAGTAAGCCACAGCAGCAGCTACCTGGACTCCCCCCTTGCTTTAGAGAGGGAGAGGTCTTTGCAAGCGTGATTTTACCTGTGTC
Organism: Nestor notabilis; assembly: GCF_000696875.1. Classification (NCBI taxonomy): domain Eukaryota; kingdom Metazoa; phylum Chordata; class Aves; order Psittaciformes; family Psittacidae; genus Nestor; species Nestor notabilis. The sequence goes on from NW_009930983.1 coordinate 28,812, forward strand.
TCTTCAGTCCTCTGTCTCAGGCAGGGATGCTACAAGCTAAGTTGTGATGGGGACTCCTGCCTAGTCTGTAAAGTTTCTCCTGTTTTTCATCATGCATCCACTAGACTGTAATACTGCAAATATTATCTCTGTTTTCAGGCTGGGCATCTGTCCAGGCTGAGAATTGAAAACTGTTTCTTTCTTGTGTAGGATATTTCTAGGCCCCGGCCACCACAGAGAGCTTTGCCAGCTGATCCCATCCCAACCAGACCCAGAGCCTGGCCGGGGCATAGCTCTGCCATCTCACTGCCTCCCGCACACCCCAGAATCCCAGGACGACTCCAGCCTGTGGCAGAGGTAGGCACTGAGCACAGTGACAGGAAGCACAGCAGTGTTCCCTCACCACTGGGGAATAAAAGTATTCTGAAGGGAGTAACCTTGGTATCATACTGCAAAACACCTTCACGTGCAGCCCCGGTGGGTGGAAATGGAAAGGCTGTTGGGTTGGTTGCCCTTATTGCAGGGCAATACATTTTGCCCGATCCTTATTGCATTTACTGAGTTAAGCAAAACAGTTAACTCAGTTCTCCACATCCCTGAGCACTTCCTTGGGTAAGACATTGGAGAGAGTTTCCTATGTGATGTGTTAGGGTGTGAATGCATGTGAATGGAGACAGGCTTACCCTGGTCAGCTGTAACATCACCTCCAGGAGAAGGAGAGGGCAGCGACTGCTCTTTCATCAGTGCTCACTCCTCTCCCTTTTCCCTTTTTCTATCTCATCCAGAATACTGGTGTCAGGACGGCTGGAGCAGTGAACGTCTTGAAGCCAGGCTGCTGTGGGCACTCATGAAACACTCTGTTCCTGGCTGGCTCCAACCTTCACAGGGGACTGGATGGCCTTCATCAACCGAAAACCCATTCACGGCCACAGGCAGGGTCTTGGTTCCTCTCCTCCAGCCTATCCTGTTTCCTATGTGACTCAACAAGCTGCAGTCAGGCTTGGCAGGAGTGCCCCCAGGAGCTGCACTGGTACATGCCAAGCTGAACTCAACCCTCACTGCCAATAGCCTTTTCCTTATAGGAGTGACTTGTTTATACGGTATTTAAATATTACTGTGCAATATCCAATGCCAGGATGGGATGATGGGAATTTCACATGTTTCTAATCAGTTATTTGAGTGTTCCCAGGGAGGACAAGTTTGCGAGTGCAGGTGCTGGCTTTGATGGGCTTTCATGTAAGACCCAGCCCTGTTGGTTTCCTCAGCCTACCCACACAGCTGCAGGAGCATAGGTTGGTGCTATACAGAAACCATTGCCTCTTGGGAGAGCAGAAGGCAGCTGTTGAAAACTTTCTTTGGCTTATTCTCAGTTTACAGTGGGTGGCAAATGAGGCCACAACAGGGAGCAAACCATGAAAATATTCCTGGTTAATTTGTGGGTCACTGTGGATTTTGATTAGCTTTAATAGAGTGGATTATTTTCCCCATATAACCATCTTCACCAACAGCGCTGCAACCTGCCTGTCCTCCAGCACTCACTTGTCTTGCCTCAGTGCTGTAAGACAGGAAAGCATCCCCAGTGCAGCCCATGTGCTCTCATCCGTGGCATTGGGACACAGTCAAGGTACGACAGGTAAATTCTCTGACAAGGGCAAATAGCCAGAAGGAAGCTCAGCAAAAGCCAGTGCTGAAACCTTCTCCCCAACATGCGGTACCGTGGATCAGTGATATTTTCGCATGTGCCTCCTCAGGCTTCAGTCTGTGCTGAGCAGTAGTTCAGCATGGGCTGTCTGCTCCTCATCCCAGTGAGAAACCTACCCTCAAATTGCCCAGGTGGTAAACAGCAGAAATACTACTGCAACACATGGTGCTTTTGTAAGGCAGCTCATTTACTCCAGGTTTTTTCTCCAGTATATGGATGGAGAGAGCTGTCTCTGTGCACTTTAAGCAGCTGATGGTTCTGACCCTGAGGACCCTCCCTTATGACTTTCTTCATTTTTCTTCCTTCTAATAGTTCAGGCTTTTTTACATTGTTTTTTTCCTCAGGATTTTAAATTAAGACCTTTTGTTATGCCAGATTTTTTCCTTTTTTTTTTTTTTTTTTTCTTTTCCTTGAAATGATTTCCTTGGAGAACACAGGGAATGCTGGAGCTATGGTTACAACAGTTCTGTTGTGTCTGATTTATTATGGACAAATCCTCAGTGGTTGCTGTTGCACATGTGAGAAACTCTGTTATTGGCATAAAGAAAAGACTTGTATGATGGTTCTTTCCCAAAGCTCCACTGATTGGAACCCCCCCCTCCCCAAAATATAACAAAACAGATGAACCCCAAACACTCATTAAATGTGCAATTGTATGTAGCAGTTAAATGACTTAAACCATACTAGTTTTTGCAACTTTACTACCTCTTTCTCCACAAGGAAACAGTACACATGGTGTGGCTTGAATTTCTCATTGATTATTCCTTGTTTTGACCATTTTGTTACCTTCTATATGCCTGGAAAACAAACCAACCTATAATACTTGTCTCTGAAATAAGGGATGGCAAGTGAAAAGACATCAGCTTTCTAATCTTTTTATGTCTTTTTCTGTAGTTGGACTATATTGCATATAAACAATCTGTAATCAAACAACCCCCAAATTTGCTGTTTCTTGGGGTGCAGCTAATGTTGCTACATAATGGTATGTTTTACTGCTCACAGGTGGAGCAGTAGGCTGGGCACATACTGTACATACACTGTAGTACAGCTTCAACCACAAGAACTTGATCTTGTATCTGAGCCCTCACTGAAGACAGCAGTAGCATTCTGCTACAATCAGTGATCTTTATCAAATGGCCACCAAAAAAAGTTCACTAAAACTATTTTCACTCTATTTTATGTGATCAAGCTTTTAAAAATGCCTAAAGCTCAGAGAACATCTGCGTGTGCCCGAACTAATGGAAAACCTTATTGCTGGAATATCACAAAGTCTCCAAAAGGTAGTTTTAAGTAAATTGTTTTAGGTTTTCATATATGTGCAAGTTGAGTGAATGAGAACAGGGAACTGTGGGAGGAGTAAAGATGGTGAAACCTGATTTTTTTTGAAAGAAAATGTTACTTGGGAGAATATATACAAAAATACATCTCACTTTCTCCTGTGTCCACATATTAATGGTTTACAATAATGTTCTCTATGCAAATACTTGAAGAATGCAATTCATTGTGCCTTTTGCCTGGTTTTAATAAATTTGTCAGTTGTCATTAACAAGTGTGTGTGTCGTTAATCACCATGTGCCATTTGGTTACCTCTGTTTAAACCTTCATTTTACATGTGGCATTTGTCCACAGATGGCAAGATAATGAAGGAATGACTTTTATGAAATGCAGCTCTAGGCAGTGCGGAAAGATGAGTCCCGTTTACAGTCTTTTTGTAAGGTTAGATGCACTAGTCATTATACCAATTAGGATGTCAAAAAGAAGCTCGAGCTAGTTATTTGGATTATTTTCTGCTACCAAAGGAGGGCGCTGCTGGTTTATCCTCTGCCCAGACGCTGTTTCTGCTGCACCCAGCTGTCCTTCAGCCAGTTTATCCTTTAAGGCCTCACCAATAAGATCAGATAGATCATGAGAAACTTTCAGATCCACCTATAACAGTGGGGTTTTTTTTAGAAAAAGCCTTTATTTCGTTTTCCACATTCCAAAAAAACAGTATTGAAATGTTATTACAACAAGAGATTGCATATTCCCACCCCACAACCCCGTGCTGCATTTGCCCAGTGACGCTCAGGCCCAGGTATAATCAGGTCAGTATTTCAGACAGCATCTGTGGTCCAGGGCTAACTCAGCCAGATCTGGATTGAGCCAGCCTGGCAAAGCCAGCTCAGGCTTTGCTGTTCCCTGTTTGGGATTTGCTGTGAGCAAATGGGCTCCAGTCTCCCTGTGCAGCAGGATGGGAAAAACTTTTAATTGCAGCAATATCTTCCTTTTTCACCTTCCAGCTCAAAATGTTATTTCTCCCATCTCTTCATCCTCCCCACTGATAAGAATCCAAGGGGGTTTTGAAGGTGAGCAATGTGCAAGAGTCCAGGTAACATCCATACTGTACTGAGAAAGATAGAGAGATGTGATCAGGACCACTCTGCTATAAGCTGCATCCCCACAGCTCTGCAGAGCATCAGCCAGTTGTGCCTGTTTGGCTTTTATTACACAGCTCATACCTCCCTCTAAACAACAAAAGCAATAAAGCTTTTGTGTTTAAATGACAGCAGGAAATGTCATGGGACTCAAAGAGCTGGGATGCTCTTCAAGGTCAAGACATTTCCTAAGGGAAAAAAACACTTAAAATTTACAGCCATTTGGTCTTTCAGCCTGAAAAATCTTCACAGGACACAAAATCTTGAAGACAGTGGCAGTGTTTCTCCTAACATGGAGTTTACCTTACCAGAGCTCCCCAGCTTGAGCAGGGGCTGCCCCTTGCTCAAGTTAGGTCCAGATCAGGCCCAGTGGCTTCACCAGCCACATCAACGTGGCCTGGGCAACCAAACAAAACCCCACATAAAGCTAGGTAACACTGTGCTGCAGGGAAACTCCTGCACCTCACCAAAAACAAAAGCTGAAAAAGATTTCTTTGCCACGGCCCAAGAAAATCATTTCATGGGTCACTGAGCCTGAGTAAACGCCTATTCCAGAATTCACCACGTTTTGCCCATATTCAATATTCTTGTCCCATATTTGCAGAACAAGTAATTAAACAAGGATGAGCAGAGTTTGAATAGAATGTGTGCACTGTTCAGTCCTTGTCTCTTACCTTCGTTGGAGATACTGGTGTGTATTTTGGAGTTCATGCAAGTGTCTAGAAAGAGAGAAAAAAAAGACAAAAAAACACTAATCAATGATTCAACCAGGGCCTGGAAATAAACACATCAATGGCCACCCAGGGAAGGAGTACAAGAGTAAATGTTGGCATTCCTTGCCAAGAATAAGAGATGTGAAGCTCCTCTCCTCAGAGAGCAGCTTTGTCCCAGGGGTAGCGTATTTCAAGAGGATTTTCATTTGCAGTGGCTGCATGTATTAAAGCCCAGTAAGGATTAAACCCACCCCTTGCTGCCACACCATAACAAAGATCCAATCCAAAAGCCCACAGAAAGACTTGGCTTGACTTTACCAAGCTCTGGATAAGACACTGTTGGTTTATTTTTCTGCTTTTCCTTTTTTAAATTGCTCACTAGTATCCAGAATATTGACATCAACCCATTCACCCAACCTCCAGACCCTCGCATATAACATGCTAGGTGTAGATCATGAATACTTTGGGTTTATCCTCTGGGGCGATGCTGGAGTTGTCCACCTCTATCAGGATGTTCTTGTCGTCTCGGGTGACTGGCTCTTGCTGTCCACTCTGGAGAACCTGTGGTAGATTCCCTAAACTGACATCCATGTCTTTGAAGGCATGGAGTAAAAACACTCCCAAAATGATGGTGAGGAAGCCACAAACTGTCCCAATGATGTCAACTACAGTCATGGTGACCCACTCCTTAAAGAGGATAACTGAAGTTGTGATGACGATGGTAGTGAACAGCACATAGTAGATGGGAAACACCAAAGATGTGTTGAAAATGTCTAGAGACTTATTGAGGTAGTTAATTTGTGTAGTGATGGACGCCACCAGCGTGATGACTAGGATCCACGTCAGTGGGTGCTGAAGCACAGGCTGGCCAGCAAAGAAGCCCTTGATGGCAATACCCAGGCCCTTGACTGAGGACACGGAGAAGGCACCAATAACAGAGCAGATGGTGAGGTAGATGAGGATGTTGCTCTGGCCATAGCGGGGTGCGAAGTAGAAGATCAGGAGGAAGCAGACAGCCAAGAGGATCGCAGCATAAGCAAGGAAACCTGGAAGAGGGAGAGAAGTGACTCAAAACTGAGCGGTGGGAATGGGGAGCAGCACGTGCTGCCGAGCCCCAAGAGAGAAACCACAACCTCCTGCATACCTGGTTCTTTCAGCTTAGAAGACATTTCATCCAGAGTGGTGACCTCCTCGTCCTCTGGGGCATGTATCACCATCACGGTGCTGCCCACAAGGCTCAGCATACAGCCCAGCTTTCCCAACAGGTTGAGCCGTTCTCCAAGCAAATATGAAGACAGGATGGCACTGCATGGGACAGAAAAACGCCAGCTGATGCTTTAAAGTCCGTTATACAAGGAACAGCAGCTTAAATATGGTAAAGAATATCTTTGTGTGATATAAGAGCACGAATTTGGAGTACATTTTTGGATTCCAGTGAGTTAATACACAATCACATTGCACCTACTGACAGATGAACCTGCAGAGATGTAGGTGTGATCTCCAGATCACAGTTCATGTATCAGCAAGGTGAGAAAAATGCTGAATGTGTTAGCACATCCTAAGAAATATTTTCAGGGTTTACAGGCTCAGTCCTGAGCTGTTGGCCATTATTAAGCCTTTAGAGCCCAAGGAAATTACTTCTGAGAAACACAGAGTAAAAAAAACCCCAACCTAACAACAAAAGAGTTACATTAATTGTAACTAAATCATCAGAACTATTAAGCCCCAGAGAAACTCTAAAGGTACTGGGGCTATAGATATATCTGCAGAAATATCTAGGTGGTGTCCATAAAAATTTGGGGCAAGACACCAGAGCAGTCCTAACTCTCAGGTTGCTCATGCATTTCATGATCATACTTTCTATAAAATCTTCCATACCTGGAATCATGTATTTTGATATGAATCGCCTTCTTAAAAACAAATAAAATAGGGTTTCAGCTCTTTTAACAACAGACAGAAATATAAATGCACAACATCAGAGCACCCTGAAAGCCTAGGAAATAAAAGGCAAATGACAGAGTTTAAAAACAGAGCCTGACATTTTGGCCTTTCTAGATTTTGGTACTGTTCACTATGAGAACAAAACAAAACAAACAAATAAAACCTTGGATTGGCTAAAGAACTGTAATAAAGAAGAAAATAACACTGACATTTGCAATAATTTATGTCCCAAAAGGCATGCTACTTAATTCGTCGGTTTCCAAATGATCCCCCAAAAGGACAACAACTAGAAATCACTGGACATTTTTGCCTTTAGGCAGTATAAATCATAGTTCCATCACTTCAAGTCTTTCTATCTTCCAAGACAAACAAGCAAACAAAAAGGCAAACTACAGACACATAAATCACCTTATGAGAACGCTCAGAGCCCCCAGAGGCGTAACAATCGTTGCAGGAGCGAAGGCATATGCAGCAAAGTTGGCAGCTTCCCCTCCACCCACTAAATAAACACAAGAAAAATAAATAGCAGTGAGTTACAGCATAATTTTTGTGTTTCCTTTTGGGGGGTAGTAAGATATCAGTTAGAGAGTAGCTTTTCTATGAGGGGTTCCATGCTGCTGTTGAACAGGGCCAGATAGTGGGTGCAATTCTATTACAGATTAATACAAGCAGAGAGACATCTCTGGAGCCTGACACCAAACAGAGCAGGGCTGGGGGGTGCCAGGGCTTGGCCTCATCACAGCTGGTCCATATGAGCTCATTAACACAAGCAGCTGCATCGTATCTGGGTGGTTAATGAGGGGTGGGCAGTTGTGGGAGCTGCAGTGCTGGGAAGTAGCTCCTCACCTACAAAACGTCTCTTCATGGGGTTATGATGTTGCTCTTTGTCTGGGCTATCCTTGTCCCCTGAGCAGTGAGTATTGTGTGCTTGCTTGTGGGATGTGTTACAGCGGTTGTGCAGCAGGAGCTACAAGGTGGGAGTACCTGGAGTGGCTGTGGTGCTGAGGGCTACTAAAGGCTGCTCTGAAAAGCTCTCTCATAAAACCTGCTGCTCTCTGCACTTGCATTTGAGAAGATACTGTAATGCACAGCATCAAAAAAAGGTTTTAAGGCTGGCTCTAAGGGAAAGCAAGCTTTGCTCAAGAAAGGAGCTGCTACCAACGCCTCCTTATCACCCCTGTGCAGCAGCAGGAACCTTTCCCAGAGGCCCCAGGCATGCATGGGAGGCTGTTTGCTCTGTGCCTGGTATGGGAGCGTGCCATCCAACTGCCTTATTGAAACCTGGCTTTTCATGCATCTGATCTGGTAAAACTGAGCTGTTGAGTCCTACGAGCCCTGCAGGAAGATGGGAGATTCTGTGTGGCTCACTGCTCTCCTTGAGGTGCCTCTGCTGAGGATGGGGGAACTTACCAGAAAAAAGGCTTTAAACCACTAGATGCTGGACTCATTCCACACCTGAATCACAGGGACAGACACTGGAAAAGCTGAAAACCCGGGGAAGCAGATTCTACTTACTGGTTAACAAGCCAGCCCACCAGAGCCAGTCCTTTAGGTAGCCGTGGCCTCCATCTCCTGGGGAAGCAAAGCACACAGGTATGGAGAGTTAACAACCATGTTCTTCAGAGCAAGAGATGAGAAATGTACCTTTGGAGAGGTATGAATTACAAGAGGAAGAGTGTGAGAAAGCTTCCTGGAAGGACTGAATACGGAGAGATGCTGTCCTATATGGAAATTATGTTGAATCAAGGGATTAGCAGAAGCCAGCACTTAGGGCTGGATAACACAAGTACAATAAAAGCAGTGGTTTAATTCTGGGTGACAGTGGACCCCTATTGCCTTAAAAGTTATTGGCCTGGGATGCAGCCTGCCTTGAAGGGCTTGGGGCTGCCCTTCAGCCCTGGGACCTGTGGCCATCAGGATGCATCAACCCCTCTGTGCATCAACAAACACCCCAGCTGTGCTCCCATGGACTGACCGTAAGTTGTCTTGCATGTTCCACTTGCCTGTTCCCTGTGCATTATCCTGGAGCAGAGGGATGAAGGATGGCAGGGGCTGCTCTGCGCTGGGTGCCCCCCACCCAAGACCACTCTCTGGGATTGCTGCTAGCTGCAACCTGCCTGCAAGGAGCCTGTGCTTCCCTTTGTATCGCACTGCCTCGCTGTGGAGCCTCACCTATGGGCACTAAGGTAAGGCAATGAGTTTTCTCCAAACCTTGTTTTCTGGTTCAAGTGAGGGTTATAGCTATGAAGGATGAAGAGAGGAAAAAGTAGTTGGTTGCTCTGTGCAGGCATGTGGTGCTGTAGTTTGTGTTGCTGTATGGTCACGGTAAAGGCTCCCTGTGTTCTGTCCCAGGAGTTATCATCTGTTCCATTTATACACTGTGTTGTATCATAGAGCTGAGGCCTGAACTGTCAGAAATCCTCATGTTAACTTTGTGTGCATCACTCTCTATGTTGATCAAGCATTTCTGTTGGAAAAATGATTGCTGGCATTTGACAACTAAATGAAAGAAAACGTGCATATAAATGAAGAATGGACATACTGTGCTGGGAATTAACCCAGCTCTGGTCTTAATCCACATGTTGTTAGATGTAAAGAGCTTGAGTTTGCTGATAAGGTGACCCCTGATTTTGCAGGGTCAGAGAGAGCCTGTGTTTTTGCTAAGTCTAACCTAACTGGTGAGTAACAGCAGTGTTTGACCTGTCTTGGAGAAAAATGATGTGCTCTCGGGTAGCAGGGGTGAAACACTGAAACTGAGAGATTAGAGGGCAAGATAGGAAAAAGGGGAATGAAGAGGCAGACGTGAAGAGTTCAGGATGTGGAAAATTCTTTTGCTAGAATTCAGCTGCTTCTTGCTCTTCAACAAGTTCAAATGTTATACTTTGGTATGCCTTAAAAATGGCTGATTTATTTGCTGTTGCGGTTCTTTGTTCATTTTTGTTTGGTTGGGTTTGTTTCTCAAGAACTCTTACTGTCAGCTGTGGTTTTGTCATGAATCTCTAATTCCTGGTTAAACATCCTGAAAAATAGGGAGGGGTTTGCTCTTGTTGTGTTCGCTTGGCTCTGCTGTGGGAGGCGTTCATGGAGGGAAGGAGAGAGGCGTCTTCTACAGTCAAAACAATACTGGTATTCCATTGTTCAGCAGTTGCATGTGGTCAGCCTAATGGCAGAGGAGGGAGATGGACTTGAGACTGGCCTGTGGCTCAGGTGCTGTTGCTAGCTTTGCTAGTTGACTCTGGACTCAACCCATACCTCTATGTCCCCATTTGGGGACAGTGATATTTACTTCCTTTGTAAAATGAATTAATAACTGTTCCTAGGCCAGAGCTGGGCAGCAGTAGTATTTTAATTATCATTATTTTGTTTGGTAGTTATGCAAGTAGGTCAGCTGCCAGGTAGGACTTAATGCTGCTGCTAGAGCATGTTTACAGTGCTGATGGCATGTGCCCAATTCCACAGTGCAATTCTGCTGTAGGCTGTGCTCCTCCACCATTTCCCATCCAGAAATATGTGCACATAAACACACACCTCTCCCTAAGAGCTTGGTGCTAGAGGAAAGTTATCTACGTGTCATTGAGCAACATAGCTCAGAAGTACCCTTCCTGAAGACCGCAAGCAGAGTTCACACAGATCACAGGCGTGCAGTCTTGCATTAATGAATGGCTTTTGCTGATGCAATTAAAGCACATGGGACCTCATCCTTGTCTCAGTGACTTGCTGGTAAAGCTGCCTAGTGCATCAGTAAGAGCAAGCATTGGGTCATGGAGCTGTGCTGTTCTGCTCTGTGGCATGGTGATGACTTGCACCTTTGTGCAAAGGGGCCCATTTCAAAGAGCTGTCACACTGCTTCCTCACACACAGCCCATGTAAGAGCTGTGATGGGCATGTATTATTCCTCTTACCGTGCAGTGCATGTGACTTGCTATCTGCAGTGCAAGGTAGGAGAATGCTGCCTTTAGCTCAGCCATCCCATTGCAGGGCTCTGTAAGTTAGCTCCTTAGCTCCAACACAGTGCTGATATCTGGGTCTTGCCTGCAAAAATGCATCCACAAAAGGTCTTATTTACGTTGCTGATGGAAGGCTGATGTGTATCCAGAGGTGTTCTCTTGCCTTGAGTGCTGGAGTTCTGGGAACAGATGGATCTCCCTCTTCTTACCCCCACAAAAGCCTTACCTGCCCTGGTGCCTCCCTTCTCCACCAGCCGTAGCAGCCCCTTCTTCTTGAGGATGACGCTGCTTCCGATGAGGAAGCTGGAGAAGACAGCCAAACCCAGGCCAATGTAGAATCCATAACTGGTTTCCAGCTGAGTTACCCAGGAGTTATCCGAAGTCCCATTGTCCCAGACAGGGTCAGCATTGCTGATCACTTGGCACACAACCCGGTGGGAAAGGCACGAAAGGGTGAGCAGAGACCCTGTGAGACCACCATGGAGATAAAACAGCAAATTATTGATATGACTATCAACCGTGCCTCTACCGGCCTTTGGACTCATTCAGATGTCCCTCTGAGCAGCCACCTGAGCTTTCACCCTAACAGCACAGACCCACCAGGTCTCAAAACTCAGGACACCTCTTTAATTGCATATGGAAATGGCAAGGTGTTGAGAGATAGATTTATGGTGTGCAATTCAAGCAGCTCATTGACACTGAATGTGCCTGCCAGTCTGGAAAACTGGCACAGGCTTTGAACTGGAAACTGGAAAGCCACAAGGACCACTATAATAATGAAATTTGAGTTTCCAAATATTTATGCCAGAGTGTCTCCACCAAACTCCAATGTCATGAGTGTGAACTATGCCTTATCAACACTCAACCTTGTTAATTCAAAGGCTCTGGTGCTTTCCAGCCAACTAATCCTTGTCTCTGCCAGCTCGCCAGCTTTGGGTTTGCTGTGGAGTGATGCCAGTACTTTGTAACTGTGCATCTGTTCCAGTTCTGTGTTCTGAGCACTGCCATGGGATCACTTGTAAAGAAACAACGGGCTTGTCCCAGACTAAACTTTAATCTCTGTGTTGCCTCTACTGTCTAAGGTGTTTATTTTGCCTATTTGGCAAGTGCCTAGCTGCACATAAAGCACACCAAGCCCTGCCAGTGTGGAGGACTGAAAGCAGGTAGTTTTCTGCTGTTAACACCAAAAGCACTAACCCTCCATGTCTCTAGCTAAGGTGTGTTTGTGCATGTGGGAGGGAAAATTGCAGTTTATTCCTACCATCACGCCCCTACCACACCCAGCACATCTTCCTATTGCAATCTTCACTCCGAGTGTAGTAAAGGCAGCATGACTGTGACCGTGGGGAATGGAGCAGCCAGGCGGAGCATCATGAAAGTCCATTTATAGGAAAATACTGTAATTTCCTACCTAAACTCATGTAGGAATTCCAGAGCAAGTATATGTCTTGCAGTGCCATGGCTGAACTCCTTGCAGTCCTGCTGGCAGCCCTGAATTTACCTGGACTGAGAGACTGGCTTTGTGCTTCTGCTGCTGCACCCCCTGTCCCTGGCAAAGCTGAGGATTTGGATCTGAACTGGATCCAAACTTTTTCTAATGGAAAAAATCCAGTGACTTTCTAGATGAGTTTCCAAAGGCTCCTTAATAGGGTTCTTTTCCAAGAGAAAAACATCTTTGATCGTGGAAATGTTTCTTGAGGGGGACATCTTGCCTCCTCGGTGGGGGTAACACTCTCCACAATGTGCTACTGGGCACAGACGTAAGGCAGTGGGATGGGGCGATTACCAGATGGATCAGGTAATTTTTAAAAGAGAAAAACTAAAACCCTAGCTTCTATGTCTGCTGTAAGGCCGGCAGCGCTCGCTGCTGGCAAAGCAGCTGCGTGTGGCTTGTGCATGAAGTGAGTTTCCCCGTTCCTGTATAGACCTCGGAAAAAGGAAAAGAACCCCCAAACCCAGAAAACCAGAGCAGTGACAGAACAGCCCGAAGCCGGGGAGGGTAAGAGTGGGGCCACCTCCCCGGGATTCGCCCCGCTCGCCCCGCGCTG
>NW_009930984.1:0-2920 GCF_000696875.1 Nestor notabilis
GCAAAGGCACAGGAGAGACATGGGGTGACACGCTGTGGGGTTACAGGGAGCTATGCATCCCAAGTGAGGACAGGGGACATGGGGAGCTGTAGGGCCACAGGGATTTCAGGACTGCTGGTGGTCACAGAGGGAGTTTTGTGGCCCCTACAGAGGACATCCCTCACAGTTACGGGGACCAGCAGGCTCCTGGCTATTGCACAGGGGACATGTAGGACCCTGAAGGATCACAGTGACCACAGGGTTGCTGTCCATGTCATGGAGCTCTTCACATGGACAGGGGACAGGTGGGACCCTAGAAGCCCATGAGGACTGTGGAATGCTAACCATACCACAGGGAGCTTCATGCCCCCTCCAATGTTGTGGATCCCCATGCATATGGACCTTCTCCCTCCCCATGGTGGCCAGTTGCCACTTGTACGGGGGATCACAGTGACCACAGGGTTGCTGTCCATGTCATGGAGCTCTTCACATGGACAGGGGACAGGTGGGACCCTAGAAGCCCATGAGGACTGTGGAATGCTAACCATACCACAGGGAGCTTCATGCCCCCTCCAATGTTGTGGATCCCCATGCATATGGACCTTCTCCCTCCCCATGGTGGCCAGTTGCCACTTGTACGGGAACTCCAGCCCAGTATTCCTGCCAGTACCCACACGGCATTGCCCTTACAGCGACTGAGCCAGCAGTACTCGGCCACCAACTCCTTGTAGGCAGGGAACCGGCCTGTCTCCTAGGCACAGGGGGAAAGGACAAGGGGTCAGCACACACCAGCCATCCCGGGCAAACCCGATCCGGTGCCAGCCATGAATAATGCATCCCCCTGCCTTCCCACCCGCCTGAAACCCAACCAGCTGGCAGCCACACCAGCCCCACAGGCGCCTGGCCGAGCTGGGTCAGTGCCAGCGTGGGGACACACCAACCCCTTAACTCACCCAGGGGTCTCATGGGGCCAGAAACAGGTACCTTGATGGTTAGCATGATGTGGGTCTGCCCCTTGAGCACCTCCACTGCCTTGCTATGGCTTATGTCTTCAAACTTGACTCCATTGGCTGCAAGGACTTGGTCTCCCACTCGAATGCCGTTCTGCTCTGCCAGTCCCCCGGGGTCCACCCTAGGGCAGTGAAGGGGGGCCAGGATGGGGCCGAGCCCTCAGCTGGAGCCCTGCTCCCACCCCACACCTCTACCAGGGTGGCTCCATGCCCCGGTACCCAGTCTTATGAGGGTGGGTATCTCAGCCAGGGAGGGGGGCAGACCCCCAGCATGGGTATGGGGGGGACAGAGCACCATATCTCCCTTGTGCCCCCTGGGGTGGCCGTACTTGGAGACGTAGATGCCGAGGCCGAACTCCCTGCCGCCACGGATGTTGAAGCCCAGGCAGTAGTCATCGGAGGTGGTATAGAGGTGGACGATGCGCCGCAGCCCATCCTCGGAGCCGCTCTCTGATGGCGTTGAGCCACTTTTCTCCACCACCAGGCGTCTGTTCACCACGTCCACCCTGGAGCACGGGCACAGTCTTGGAGAGGGCTAAAGGGTCAGGCTCTTATCCTCCAGCAGGATATGATGATTGGTATCACCCAGTGGAGGAGAGTGACGGGGATGGGGGATGTTGAGGATGGGCCTTGCACCCACCCTGCCTGCTTCAGACCTTCCTATCCTATCCTGTTCCTCACCCTAGGCACTCCCCACCTTTGTGAGACCTTCAATTCCCCCCGCTCCGAGGGTCCCCCAGCTCTGGGATCCACCGTGTCCCCCACCATCCCTCACCAAGCCTCCCCATGATGCCCTCCATGGGGTTGGGCTTTGGATTGCTGGCAATGGGGGATGCCCAGCTTACCATGCCGTCTTCTCCTTGGAGAATTTGATGCCTGGCACACGGCCCATCCGCCGGACCACCATACGGAGGCGGTTGTTGCCGGTGAGAACCTTGACGGCACTGCTCATGGTGATGTTCTCTAGGCTCACGCTGTTCACCTCAGTGATCTTGTCACCAACGCACAGCCCAGCCTGCTCTGTGATGGGCACACAGCTCAGCTGGGCACCTGACCCTACACTGATGCTCTCATTTGGTATTCCCTCCCTAGATGTGTCCCCAACCTGATCAAGACCCCAGCTGGGGCCTGGCAATTGCCCTGAGGCCATGGCAGGCAATGGGGGACTATCACCTCACTGTGGCTTGGGGATGGAGCTCAAAGCCATCAGCATGGGGCAGCTCACTCCTGTCCCCTGCCCTTCCCCAGGGGAAGCCTGGAAACCCCATGGCCAGGGGCAGCAGGAGGCAAACAGTGGCTTGTCCCATGAAGGGTGTTATTGCCACAGTGGCACCATGTCCCTGGGAGCTCCCCAAGAGGGTCTTGCTGGCACATGCCTTTCCCCGCTGGTGTCCCTCACCCTGTCCCGCTTACCAGCAGCGCTGCCCTCCTCCACCTTGCTGACAAAGATGCCCAGCCCATGCTCGGAGCCACCACGGACGCTGAAGCCCAGCTTGCCATCCACACTCTTCTCCACCGTGATGGCGTTGATGATGTCGCTCTCATTGCTGCTGGCTGTGGGGACAGGATATGCCACCCAGGCTGGGTGTGAGCAACAGCAGGGGAGGTCTCTCTTGCTGGGGATGTCCCCAGTCCCAGGGCACCTCTCCCTGCCCACAGACCCGGGAACCCCACACGTCCAGGCCCCTGGCGATATGGTGGGCAGAGGGCTGGGACATCCAGGCACCCCCCCGCTGGGACACCCGGGCACCCCCCCTCACCTTCGATAGGGGTGTTGATGAGGATTACTCGGCCCATGGGGGAGGCAGCGCGGCTGCCCCGGGTGGCCCCGTTGAGCAGGCGGCTCTGCTTGCTGAGGAGGCAGTGGGGAGCTAGGCTGGCCTCGCTGCTGGAGCTCCATGACCGGCTGCCCGTCGTCATCCCCGATAGCT
>NW_009930985.1:0-1424 GCF_000696875.1 Nestor notabilis
TGCAGAGCCTCCTGCCCTCCAGCAGATCAACTTGGTATCATCTGCAGATTTACTGAGGATACCTCGATCCCCTCATCCAGATCATCACTGAAGATACTAAACACTGGCCTTAACATTGAGCCCTGAGGAACACCACCAGTGACCAGTCACCAGCCAGATGTGCCAAAGCAAAGCCAGAGCTCTCCCTGGCAGTGAGGAGTCAGAAGGTACCACAGTATGGCCGTGCTGCCATGGGCCCTGCCGGCCCCAGGCTGCCTGCAGCATCTGGTCCCTGCACCATTCCCAGGGCTGGGAACGTGGTCAGGAGGGTTTCAGGGGCTGGGATGGCACCTCCAGACACAGCTCCAACTCACCCATCTTCCCATCCTCCACGAAGAGGATGTGCAGCGGGTACAAGGTGCTGAAGTAGAAGACATCGATGTTGTTTTTCACCGCGACCTGGGATGGAAGGACAGGGAGACATCAACACCTCCTCCAACCTAGAGAGCATCCCACCCCACCCCGTCCCACCCCACCCCATCCCTCTTGAGCCAGGCTGCATCCAAGACAAGAGAAGGATCACCGTCCATAGAGATGGTGTCAAACCAGAGCCAGGCTGAGCTCCGAGAGCAGAGATGATGAGCTGGGCATTGATGAGCTCTTTCTCCTCATCTGGTTCCTGCTCCACACGCCCCTTCCAAGGGAGCATTCACCCAGGGCCCCGTTCCCAGCTCCCAGCTCCATTCCCTACCTGGAGGTTGTTCAGTGGGTCCATCTTCATGACGGAGCCGACCGTGTTCAGGGGAAGGGAGATCTCCACGGACTGGTTGGGGGCGAGAGGAGCATGGACCTGGAGAGGAGCTGCTGGGGCCAGGCCGAAGCTGGAGGTGGGGGACAACAGAGGAGGGCAGGGGGTGAGCACAAGGAACCTGCTCCGAGCCCACATCAGCACTCTCTGTGCTGGATGACCAGGACCAGGCTGCTCCTGCCTGCCCCAGGGCAGTACCAGGCAGCCCCAAAACCCCTTCCTCCCAAACAGACTTACACTCATGGTGAGCACCCCTGCACCCCTCCCTCAGCACCATCCCTTGTGGGGTCCTTTTGAGGTTCCTCAGGAGGACAACTCATGGGACAGTGCTTTGAGAACAGCCTCTTCAGCCAACTTCTTAGAGGCTTTGGTTTGATGCTCATCACCACCAGAGCCATCAGAGAGAGGAGGGTCATCACGCGAGGCTGTTCCCAGCCCTTCATCCCACCCTATTCCCTGTCTGGGAGCTGAGGCAGCGTCCTGGCTGCTGAGGTTCCTCACCTATTGCGGTTGAACTGGATGGCGAAGTCGGACATGACCTGCAGGGCTTTGTTGGTCAGCACCAGGTCCATGGAGATGGAGCCCACCTGCCGGCTGAAGGTGCCCGAGATCTCCAGCCCCTTGGCCTTCATGGCAG
>NW_009930985.1:1651-2381 GCF_000696875.1 Nestor notabilis
GGCCCCTGTCTGTGGCAGGGGTTGGGGCTGGAGGAGCTTTAAGGTCCCTTCAACACAAACCAGGCTGTGGACTTTGTGAGCTACAGACACACAGTTGCTCCCACTCCACACACTGGGAACAGCCCAGCCCAAACCCAGGTCTGGCCAAGCCACAGCCTGACAGCTCCCCACTCTCCCCTCTGCTTTAGGGCCTCCCCTCTCTGCCTATTAATGCTGGGGCTCACCCATCCCACTCACCGTTTTGGGTGCCACGTAGGAGCCTGACAGGGTGCCCACCCCACCGGTGAGGTCGAAGAGGTCCCCCAGGCCGCTGCCGAGGGGTGCCCCCAGGTTTGTGGGCATCGTGGTGCTGGGCGCTGGTGCAAAGCCACTACCACCGATCTGTGTGGGGACAAAGGGATGGGTTATGGGGGGCACCGTGGGGCAGGGCAGAGCAGGAGGAAGAGGAGGAGAAGGATGCAGAGGGTGAGGGCTGGGGCAGGAGGACACACTCACAGCAGGGCGTCCTCCCACATCGCTTCGCAGCTGCAAGAGAACACAGGGGCATGAGCAAGGGCCAGTGCACCGCAGGCACAGGGGACAAAGGGGACAGGTCCCACGGGATCCTTCCTTAGGGCACCCCCTAAAAGCATCAGTATGGGCCAGTGATGGCCTGCAGTCCACAGGGATGCTCCCGTTGTCCCAGACAGTGTCAGGAGCAGTCTGGGGGCCTGGCTGTCCCCCGAGAGAG
>NW_009930985.1:2543-2831 GCF_000696875.1 Nestor notabilis
ACCAGTCTGGGGGCCTGGCTGTCCCCAGAGAGAGGTGAGGTGGCATTGGGACATGGAAGAGGAGGGCTCGGGCTGCATGAGGGGAGCAGGGGCAGCAGGGTGGGGGCTACACGTGGTGGAGAGGGCCAAGACAAGGGCTGATCCATACCCCTTCCGACTCGTCCCCCATCTCCAAGCAGAAGCAGGGAAGGCGCAGAGAAGAGCCAGCCACATGCAGAGACAAGCCAGGAGAGAGGAGACAAAACCAGAGAGAGACAGAGAGAAGGGGAGGAGGGAAGAGAGGTTAGT
>NW_009930985.1:3118-3982 GCF_000696875.1 Nestor notabilis
AGAGGAGGGGAGAGGTGAAGAGAGGTTGGCCCTGCCACAGACAACACGTCCGTCTGCCCACCCATGGGTGCCCTGGAGCCAGGACAGAGCACACATTGGGTGTCTCATCCTGTTCCCAAGCCCTGCGAGCCCACATGGAGGGTTATGGACCAGGAGGGGCTGGGGCAGCGGCTTTGCCTCCCCTTGGGGGCATCTGCTGGTGTTGAGGAGCAGCAGAGAAACCCCAAAACTCTCTTTTCACGCAGCTGTGGTGCTCAGGGGAGTGCTCAGGATGAGCCGTCGTCCCTGCAAGCACAGCACAGTGGGAGAATCCACACAGACCTCATTGACCAGGAGCACTGTCCCCACTCCAGCCATCTGATGAGGACAAGGTGAATGAGGGTGCAGCACCCCTGTGGCTGCACCAGCGCAGAAGGAAGGACGAGCCCCGATGTCTCAGGGCAGAGGAGCCCACCCCATCCCCAGGAGCTCCAGACAGGACCCAGCATGATGCTGACCCAGCACCAGGGATGAAGCGTGCAGGTCTGTGACGTACCAGGCTGTCCAAGCCCCCCCCGAGGAGGTCCACAGCCCCCATCTGCACAGCGGAGGTGGTGATGGGAGGGCCACTGACTGGGGGCCCCAGGTCCAGGTTGAGCAGGTCACCCAGCAGGTCACCCTGCGTGGGGATCACGGCCGGCTGCTCCGCTGCCTGCACCCCCGAGGGGGCCGTGTCGGGGCTCTCGGTGCTCTCGCTCCTACAGGGAATGGCAAAGTAAAGAGCTGAGGTGCTGAGGAGCCACAGGTCCCGCTGGAGACACCAGCTCGCACAGCTGGGGCTCTGCAGAAAGCGTCTGCCGGCAGCACTGCTCCCAACAGGGTCTT
>NW_009930985.1:4037-4431 GCF_000696875.1 Nestor notabilis
CCTCTGGGTGCCCTCGCTCCTACAGGGAATGGCAAAGTAAAGAGCTGAGGTGCTGAGGAGCCACAGGTCCCGCTGGAGACACCAGCTCGCACAGCTGGGGCTCTGCAGCCAGCGTCTGCAGCCAGCACTGCTCCCAACAGGTTCTTATGGAGACATTATAGTCTCCTTCTCATGGAGACCACCCTCCACTTGAGGCTGAGATCGCTCCTTCAGCCTTGTAAGGGCAGTATTGAAGCTTGCTCCTACAGGAGAACCTCCCCTTAGGAAGGGGGAGCCTCAGCTCGGCTCCAAGCACACAGATCCACGGGTTGCACCCCCAGAGTGTGAGCAGCTGCTCAGGGAGGGGATCCTGCCCCTCTGCTGTGCTCTGGGGAAGACTCCCCTGCCGCCCTGA
>NW_009930985.1:4815-5405 GCF_000696875.1 Nestor notabilis
CAACCTGCTCTAGTGAAAGGTGTCCCTGCCCGTGGCAGGGGTTGGAGCTGGAGGAGCTTTAAGGTCCAACCCAAAACAGGCTGATTCTCTGCCTCTCTGGAGGTCCCAGTACCAGGTGCAGTCAGATACTCACGAGCCCGTTCGCGGGGGCAAGCTCTTGTGCACGACCCCTCTGCTCCCCTCCACGAAGGCACTGGGAGGTTTGTGGTACACAGAGGCCAAGGTCCCGATGTAGCAGATGAGCTCGTCCAGCAGCGTTGGCTCGATGAGATCCGTCTCCTCGGAGATGAGGGGTTTCTCTGCCAGCACCACCTCCTTGGCAGCCACCGGGTCGGTGGACAGCAGGCGCCAGTAGATGTAGCCGCGGTCCCGCAGGTCAGGGTTGTCCGAGTCCTTTGGGAAGCACCAGGATTAGTGCCAAAGCCACCGGGCAGGAGAAACTGCAGGTACTACAGAGCAACCCAGAGCACCTTGTTCCTGTCTAAGTCTTGCTGTGGTATTTCAAGGCCAGGTTGGACACAGGGGCTTGGAGCAACCTGCTCTAGTGTGAGGTGTCACTGCCCATGGCAGGGGTTGGAACTGGAGGAGCT
>NW_009930985.1:5517-8366 GCF_000696875.1 Nestor notabilis
CCCCACCGGCTTCAGCAGGGGAACAGCACAAGATGCCTCCTGTGCTACTGGAGGTGGTGTCCTCACTCTG
The DNA here is from genome assembly GCF_000696875.1 of Nestor notabilis. Taxonomy (NCBI): domain Eukaryota; kingdom Metazoa; phylum Chordata; class Aves; order Psittaciformes; family Psittacidae; genus Nestor; species Nestor notabilis. The sequence continues at coordinate 5,588 of NW_009930985.1, forward strand.
CAGGACTTTAACTATCAGCTTCCCTCAGTTATCTCCCTCCTTTCAGTGGCACCATTCCTGTTGCCACGCTGGGGATGGCAAAGCCCATGGGAAGCTCTTCTCTGGCTCCGGAGCCATCACCCACCTGCGTGGCCAGGCTGAGAACCTGCTGCACCAGCTCCTGTGTCTCCGTGGGCTTCTTCAGGAACAGCTTCACGATGGCTGTGAGCAGCTGCAGCTGAACCTGCGGGAGCACAGGCAGGGTGAGGGACAGACAGATGGACACACCACACCAGTTCTGTGCAGGAACACATGGATTCCCCCAGAGGTGCTGCAGGGACCCAACCCCAACCTGCCTGTCACAGACCAAACACAAGGTGATCACTGCAGTGGTGGTGACAACTGTCAGGGCACTCTGCATGGCTCCCAGCCAGGCCTGTAGCCACATTCAAGCTGGTTACCTTCTGCCCATCATAGCCACCCCCTCACATATGGGCAAAGGCCAGAGCATCCTCCGACTCTTACAAGGATAACAGCAGTGATTCCCCTCCAACAGCCCCTTTAGCCCAAGACAGGGCATCCAGGATTGCTGCTTTGCCAGTTTGCATTTAGACTTTCCCCTGTTCCTCATGTTTTGGATGTAGGAATTTTCCACAGATGGAAACCCCCATTCCAAAGCCACTGCCCTCAGCTGCCCCAGCAGAAGGGGCAGGCACAGTCCCCTCTGCTCATTTCATCCCTCTGCCTCCATTTCCCAGCTCCAAAGGGCTGATCCTGCCCTGGCACAGAGGAATCAAAGTGGCCGCTCGGTCCCTTCCCAACCATGAAGGAGGGAAGGTGCTCGGGACACGGCTGTGCCTGCCTGCAGAGCACCCTCGCCACCAGCCGGCTCTCACAGGAGCCTTGTCCCTGTGTCACCCCTCAGCAGCGCAGGGGCTGCCCCGGCACCTGGGTGCTCTCGTCGTGGAAGCCCTCCAGGAAGCTCTCCAGCAGCTCGTCCGCGTTGTCGATGCGCTCCGCATACTCCCCCACGATCCAGATCATGGCAGCGCGGGCCTCGGGCTCGTCCAGGGAGTCCAGGTTCTCACACAGGGTGGCGATCACGCTCTCGTACCTGCCCAGGGACAGCCACAAACCCAGTCCCAGCCCTGCTCCAACCCCAACCCACGTCCCGCCACCCTCAGCCGAGCCAGGACATAGCCAAGGGCACAGCAAGAGGCTCTGCTGCCTGCCTGGGGCTGCCTCCTCTCCCCACAGCTCCAGCACGCTGTGACACTGCTCCTGGAGCACGTTCCCCTCCTCACCAGCCCTGCTGCTGAATGCAGACCCTCTCATTTGGTCTCCGTCCTCCCCACAGCAGCCCTGAGCCCCTGGCTCTTCATGCAGAGCTCCTCTTCGTTACTAATTCAGGTCATTAGTATTTATCACCACTGTTAGTACACAACTTCCTGATTACACAGCTGCCTACTCATGCTGGCTCAGCTGGAACGCTCCCCTCTCCTCCTGCTGCCCTTGCTCCAGCATCAGGAATGATGAATTAAGAGCCAGAGTCAGTATATGCTGACACGAGGGACCTCAAAAGACTGGTAGCTCCTGCCCACTGTGTCTCTGGATCTGGGACTGCCACTGTGGGGCTGGGGACAGTTCTCCTGCCCCAGGTTAACCCAGGGCAGCACAGACCACTGATCCCAACCCCAGATGGCAACGCACCCAGCGCCACCTCCACTGCAGGTGACGCCAGCACCCACCATCCCACCAGGAGCTCACCCCCTGGGCTCTGCAGGGCCCTCCCAAGCACAGAGGGGCAGAGAGAGCTCGCACAGGAGCAGGAGCATCCACCCCAGGGGTCACCTACTTGTTGGGGTACTTGCGGAAGATGTCCTTGATGACCACGATGGCCTCCTGCACCACGTAGTTGACTTTGGTCTGGATGAGGTCAAGCAGGGTGCTCACACAGCGCTCGGCCGATTGCTGGTGGAGGCACTGGGTCAGTCGAGGAGCACTGATCTTACATCCCCATCCCAAAGCCTCTGCTGCCCTTCCCACACCCCCTCCCTGCTGCCCCATCCCCTCCGTACCACTCCCAAACCCATCCCAGACCAAAATGAAGGACACACAACTGTGGTCTCCCCTTTCTGTCCATGTCTGGCTCCTCCTCATCCTCTTAGCACGCTCCCAGAGCCTCCTCTTGCCCCACACCATTCACTCCCTCATCCCATGGGATGCATTTCAGGTCATTGGGTACAGAAGCACAGCAGTGAGCCCCAGCCCTGGTGGCAGCAGCACCTTGCACCCTTCTTATCTCAGATCTGCAAAGCCACATTGCTCTGCATTAAGACAGAGGGAAAAGCAGTGCTGTGGTAATAAATCCCCCTGGGAGAGGCTAATTCACTGTGGAGAAAAAAAGGGGGAATGCCCAAACAGCAGAGCCCGAGGAAGCGCCAGAGCATCTCCTCCTGCCCCTCACCAGCTCTGAGCTGTTTGTCTCCTGTGATTGAGGATGCTCTGAGTAAACCCGGTGCAGCTGCAGCTGCCCCAGAGCTACAGGACCCTGCCTGTGAGTCTGCTGCACCCAGAGCCACTGCTCCAGCGAGGATTTTATCAATCCCCTTCTTCAAATCACCCCCTGGGGAAGCAAAACCTCCCAGTGCTCAAAAAGGGATGGGATCCCTCCCCTGCGGTCCCTGAACAAGCCACTTGTATCACAGATTGGTTTGGGTTGAAGGGAACTTAAAGCTCCTCCAGCTCCAACCCCTGCCATGGGCAGGGACACCTTCCACTAGAGCACGTTGCTCCACGC
>NW_009930985.1:8389-10350 GCF_000696875.1 Nestor notabilis
AGCCACAGCTTCTCTGGGCACCCTGTGCCAGCGCCTCAGCACCCTCCCAGGGAAGAGCTTCTGCCCAAGAGCTCACCTCAGTCTCCCTTCTGGCAGGTTCAAGCCATTCCCCTTGTCCTGTCCCTCCAGGACCTTGTCCAAAGCCCCTCTCCAGGTTTCCTGGAGCCCCTTTAGGCACTGGAGCTGCTCTAAGGTCTCCCCTTCAGAAGCCTTCTCTTCTCCAGCTGACCCAACCCAGCTCTCTCAGCCTGTCTGGAGATGAGCTCCAGAACCTCACCAGAGCTGCCATCGGGACCTGAAGCCACCTGAGCCCTCACCTCCCCCTTGATGGCGCAGCGGCCGATGGCTCGAACTGCCTTCCTCACGAAGTCCACGTCCACCTCTGTGGCGTATTCCTTGAGCTCTGCCAGCACCTGCGAGGGGACGAGACACTGAGAGCCCGGCAGCGAGGAAAAGCACCAGGGAAGCAGGGCAGGGACCCAGCAGGAGCCAACCGGGTGGTGGAGCTGCTCCATCGCATCCTGTTGAGCTGGGTCTGGGGTATCTCGTATGAATCCCCCTCCCTTGGGGCTGCAGCTCCCTACACACCCTCCTTGGTGCCCCCCGAGCAGGGCCGGGCAGCCCCTGACCTGAGCGATGTTGGCCTGCGATGCCAGGCGGATCATGATGTCCAGCTTCTCCAGTTTGACGTAGATGGGGTCGTTGTACTTCACAAAGAACACCTTCATCTCGTGCTTCAGGATCTCGGGCCTGGATGACAACGAGAGGCAGCAACTGAGGGAGAGACACTCTAACCACAAAGAGAGGACATCAAAAAGCCTCCAGAAACCGACCCCAATCCTGCTGCACGCTGGTCAGGAGATGGATGAGGACTCATTCACCTCACTTGCAGACAGCTAATGCCCCCAGTCCACACCAATTCATTACTCCATCAGCCTCCTGCAAGCATGAACCATTGCTCCTGATCTGAGGCTGGAGCTGGGATGGGGAAAGATCGAGGACACAAGCTGGAGAAACCCTGACGCGGAGAGTGAGCAGCTCTGGGCCAGCAGGACGAGGCTCCTTGGCCACAAGCACAAGGTTTTGGGGGCCTGTTTAATGCCAAGGAATCCAAGATCCCATGATTATCCCGCCAGGATTGTGTCCCTTGGCTCCCCTTTGCTGGCACACGGGGGACAGCACAACCTTGCCACAAAGACATGAAGCAACAGGGGACATTTGTCTTGCCAAGGGACATGTTGGGGGGAGCAGGGATGCAAAGCCAGGCCCTAGGGCTAGGCTGGACCTTTCTCATCCCCTCTCTAAGCTGGGAAGAGATAGGCCAGGCCCAGCTCCAAGGGACAACCTGCTCCACATTGCTGCTCCCAGGGACACTAATTGCTTCCCGCTTCTCCCAGAAATTACTGCTATTTTTAAGGGACAACTATGGTGATGGCTGGGAGGAGCAGAGAGCATCTGCTGGGGCTGTCACTGCAGAGTGGGGCTCTCCTGCTGGGCAGCTCTGCTCTGGGCACACGTGTGGGGCCTTGGACACCTCCTGCCACCATCACACTGAGATCAGCAAAGGGACAAAAGGACTCTCAGTGTTTATGCAAAGAGAACGGCAGAAACAAGCTGATATGACAGAGATGCATCACTAGGCACTGAGTGACTAAACCAAAGCGTCAGCTTCTGCCCTCTCCATCGTTTCCTGCCCAAAGAAGCAATAATGTAAAATAAATTGTAAATAACATGAGATTTTGAATAGATTTTGGGGGTGTGGTCAACGAGAAGCTCCTCATGACCTGGCTCCAGTGTGTGCTGGGCTGCACCCCCAGAGCATGAGCAGCTGCTCAGGGAGGGGATCCTGCCCCTCTGCTGTGCTCTGGGGAGACCCCCCAGAAGCCCTGATCCAGCTCTGGGGAACAGCACAAGAGGGACATGGAGCTGCTGGAGCGAGGCCAGAGGAGGCCCCGGAGCTG